>NC_092364.1:19916913-20111766 GCF_030848805.1 Temnothorax longispinosus | reverse complement strand
AAAGAGTCACGGTCGGTCTCGCTCCGCGTGTACTTGGCGCGAGACACTACCGTGTCTCTTGATAATTTGTAAAAAAAAACATTTGTTAAAGCGTAGTTATTATTCAATATACCTATACCATTACATTGTTACAGATTATTCTTGGTGCATATCGATTCGAAGCAAGATATTCATGCGACCGTCATTTATGCAGGACCTGAGGTCACTGCCTCGTCGATCGAGTTTAACAAAAATCCCATTCTAATCCTGGGTAACAACGGTAATTTAAAATCGATCCTACCGTACGATTCTGTCAGAGTGAACTCCAAATGGAGAAAATGGTAAGCTTAACGAGTCACTGACGAACCAGCATTGACGCTAAATCGTTGGTCTTACAACTGACTGTATTTTTTATAGCTCTTATTTGACGACCTTAAGGACCGTGGATGAGATCGGCGTATCCTTCCTGACAGAGTGCGAGTGTTACTTAGGCGAGATCGTTTTGGAGAGCACGAGAGTTTCGTGACCGGCTTTACAGTTACATTAAGATTCCGCGCGAGAGCGAGACAGTTGCGCATAGTAAACGTATTACGTCATGATAAAAGCATATCACAAAGTCCTTGGATTGCGTACAGAACCGCTCCTTAACGATTACACCTTATAGATGCCCTTCCTCGCCTGCTCCTCCTCCTCCTTCTCGTTTCTGCCGATTGAGAGTCACTTGGGTGAAAGGCGCGCGTAAACTGTTCCGCGATAGACCAATCGTTCGATTTTATTAGACCACTCCGGCATTCTACCGAGGGATCAGGTGCGAAGTTGTACTACGACTAAAAACATTCCTGCGACAATGTCGATGATAAAAACAAAATTGCTCGCCTGTGGCAAGCATTTATCCACGGTATTCAATGGGCGAAGATGACATCTTTGACATCTTAAGTAATTCGTTAGCTTAACGAGACTTCTATTACAAGGATATCTGCATTCTTCGATATAGCAAAACGCATGCCGCAACGGCACGGCGGATGCGAATTCTGTTACAGCCACTTAGACGCGGTCAACTTCTTTACACCGGATATTACAAATCATCGGCATTTGCGCACTCGCACGGTTAAACGAATGGTATTTGTGCCCAAAGGTGGGCATGCAGCCACGCGTATTTGATATATGCATTGTAATCAATGTGTCGCCTACTGAGAAGATGAGACGTACATATATTTAATTGCATTGAGACCCTCCGGTGCTGTGCAATCAAGTCGCCGACGCTTTCCAACTTTACTCATTGTCAGTTAACGACGTGCATCCACAATATGTTCTTGCGAATTTCTTAAATCTATCGCGGGGAATTCTGTGAATCGATTTTCTCGTTAAAAATTCAAGAAAAAGGATTTTATTCACGTATATGCAATGCGTCGTGTATAAATTTTGCGCTTTTTAATTTGCATTAATATAAAAGAATTCTTTATTACACACAACGCGATTTATTATTTTCATGCTACAGTAACTTCATTTTCTCTGTTGAATATTCCCACGTATATTGTTACAAAATCTCGAATACTCGTTCGTTCGCGTAAAGATACACGGGGCAATCTCGCGCTGCGCGTGTGCTTTTGACGCGAGACACTATCGTGTGTCTTGATATTTTTAAATATATTTCTAAATATATTTTAATTAACGTGTATCGTTATATATTTTTAAGTATATTTTAAAATGTATATATGTGTGTATTTATTCCCGATATATTGGATATCCTCTCGCTTTTTTATTCTCTCTCTCTCTCTCTCTCTCTCTCTCTCTCTCTCTCTCTCTCCCCCTCTCTCTCTCTCTCCCCGTATATAAGTGCAAGCACGCACGGACGTGCACACATACGATAAAAAGGGAGAAAAGTGTTTGTTTATCGTGCAGAGCGTATCGAATGTTTGAAGAACGATGCGGAAGACTGCCGCAAAGCATTATATCAAGTCGATCTAGAATTCTAGAACGCAAAGAATTTAATATACTTGGTTTCCCTCGTGATTTCACTTATTTTTCATGCCATAAAATTATATCTACTTTTTATTTTTTTCTTTTGTGGAAGATTAATTGTTAGACAAAGAAATATCTTTCAGAGAAAGACTTTTATTAGAGAGAAATATATATTTGGCACACATTTTTCCTTTTATACATTTTTTAGCGTTACCATTTTCGGTGCTTGTTCGAAGCAAATGAGAAGAAGAGATGCGTGTAAAAGAATATTCGTTATTTTCTTCCGGTGCGAAGCTTATAACGCGAACCGAGAGTTTCTTCCTGGCTCAATAATTTATAAATTATTTACAAGAGGTGAAGCGACCGTAACGTTTCCACCGATTATTCGGCGTGTATCGTCCGCTGTTCCACGAAAAGAAGAATTATTCATGGTATATTACGTCGCGCGCGCGTTATTTCTACCGGCTTTTAATCGCTTCTTCCTCAGGATCCCGCTTAATGGCGCAATCTTAAACGCTCCAAGCGTGTTAGCGAATTATTGCGTAAAGAAAATTTATATATTCGCATGTCTTTTAATTTATCATTCGCAGTCACACACATCACACGCAGTCATAAATTTATTGTTTCCAAGCTGGATATACTCATTTAACAACAATCTTTTTCATTTAACAGAACCATTAAGATTGTACAGTCAGGATTTTGAAAATCCCTATAAATATAAATATATTTCATTACATTTATATATTTTCTATCTTAAAAATTATCTTAGGAGAGAATTTACATCATCACACCTTAAATTAATTTACCTTAAAAAAAAAACAGAAAAAATGTAACTTTTCTCTTAGATTTATTCTTCTATCTTCAAATCTATATAATAAAGATATAAATAGAAACTGTGTTGCTCATCCCATACACAACATACACGCACATGCACACACTTTCTACTTTCTTAATTATACTTATCTATGCAAGTTTTAAAATACTTGACTTTATAATAATTTATTTATTCGTCTATTTGATATTACTGTTAAAGTCTAGCGATCAGTTGGAGCATGGATAGAACGCGGTTCTCTCAAACAGCTACAATGCTCGTGAAAAAGGTCAGATTATTTCATTCTTTAGGAATGCTCGCGGTTGCGAACAATCCCTCGCTGCTAATAATTTCTAATAATTTCTATTGCCTTTTTAGATTTCCCTTTAGCACAAGGGAAATCTTCCTTTTTAGAAAAAGGAAATGAGAAATTATAGAACGGACAAAATTATATTAACTTTCGCGTATTACTGCAAAGGATTACGCAGCAAAATTTATTTCTGAAAGGCTTATGATTTTTTGCATTATTATCCTGGAGGCGGAGAAAACTTCATTATATATTGTGTCTAACTTATATCTTGTACCTTGCATATGCGTCAATGCATATGTTTATTAGAAAAATATAAGAAAAGGTTTTAAGCATTTAGAAAAACACAAATGTACAAGAAAATAAATTAAAATTAAGCAAATGTATATATACTATATGATTATAATAACTATACTCAAAAGGTCTTAAACTTAAATTATCAGATATAGATATATAAAATAGCATTAAAAGATCCAGAAGAAAATATTGTAACACACACGTGGAAGATTAGCTTTAAATTATTTATAAAGATTAGGTAATAAAATTTTACGGATGATTACGGACAATTTTATTTGAAAAATCGAGAGAAACAGGGAAGTGCATTTTAGAAAGGATATGTGATGTACGACATCAGACGATAGTATATGATCTTGTAAACCAAATGGGCTTCTAGAACACAGGATAACCGCAGCTCTTCGTGACAAAATTGAATTGTCGATCGGTGTAAGCTAAATGTCGAAAACTTTCTCCTGTGATGGCACGTACCGCGTGCGCATATTGTATGTAAAATGTGCAAGTAGGCAAGGTGCGCGCGAGAAATTGATTTTACAGTGACATTTGTACTTTCTACAGGCATGTACAAGGTGTCCCTCGCTAAGCGCATTCAATAAACACAATATAAAAATTATCGAAGTGGTGTCCATCGGACTTTTGCATTGTTGCATTATGATCGTGTTTCTGTCCAATTAAGAATAAGTCTTCCAAGAGCAAAAAAGAAATTTCTCATCGGATAATTGACGATTGCGAATATAATCCGTTTTGGCAACTGTGAGAAAAATTCTCTTGATCAATACGCAGTAATCTCTCTTTCTCCCAATTCCCACGTAATTACGTACGCGATTATACTGACGTAGGGGATTGTTGTTCGGGAAAGAAAAGGATTAAGTCTTAACCGTTTTATACTCACTGTTACTTTCCATAACATGTGACTACCGTATAGAAATGACGCACTTGTTGTGTTTTGATAGTAAAAGCAGGCATATGATTTACGTATCAATATTATTAAAATGAGCTACAGTAATCCGACAGAGATAATTTGATTTGAATGATTGATTTAAATGATTTAAATGATGTTGATCCTAATTTCGTTCAATGTTAGTCTCTTACACAATAAATTAATTCTTGAATTTTGTAATTCTTTAATCTCTTTTTTAAATATTTTTTTTATTATTCTGGTTAAATTATCTTTTTTTATTTTATAGTTTAACTATCGATATTTCGAGTTATTTATATGAATATTTTCTGTACGCAAAGTAATATACACAATAAAAAAAAAGAGTTTCAGTATTGGATGGTTAATATAAAAAAAATAACTAATTGCACTTATACGGTTTAAAAAAAATCCGAAGAGAAGAATAATTATATCTTGTAATTTTTGTGATGTGCGCGATACAATCTTAATTTTATAAATTCCGCAATGTTCCATTGCGTCCTAATTTTGAAAATTTCGAGTTCAACTGGAAGGAACTACTGCTCCTTTTTTCTGAATTAAAGAAGTTATTTTCTCAATTGTGTTATTACGTCACTTTTGCAATTAAGTAGCTCTGTAAAAGAAGTGACGAATGCGGCGCGGAACTTTCGCTACCATTGATTACGATTGCAATTTTACGTATACGCGTCTAGAAGCGCCTTCCCGGACAAACGGATCGTTTCGAAGACAATTTGCGGAGAGAGAGACTCCAGACAGCGGCAACGGCGATTCCAGGGCTCGGCTTCTTTTCTTTCGCGTTTCTCCGATGGATGCCGTTTTAGAAAGGCGACGGAGAAACCTCTAGAAGCGTACCGAGAATTCATCTCAGTGGCGTACCGTGTTATCGAGTTTACACGCTTATTTTAACGTATATCGAATGCCATCAGCGAAAAGAAGATTGTACCAGTAGAAAGTTAGTTTGGTCTTTTAAGAATGATACTTAGACATGAAACACTATTGTTTCTAACGTTTTGATAGTATTTTAATTATAATATTTTAATATAATACTTTAATTAATCAAATATTGTATAGAATATATTTGTTAAGAAAATATTGAGGAAAGAAAAATATAATATATCAAGAAGAGATTTAACCGCCCTAAGTGTATGTCGAAGAAATGAATGTTATGAGAATGGATTGAATAATACGGCATTTAATACTATTGTACTTAAAAACGTATTTATTTATATAATTTTATGTTTGAGAAATGAGAAAGAATTTTCTATTTCGTTATATCTGCCATATAAAATGTTTACTGCCACGAATCTTTGCACAGCATAAATCTCAAAGATTTTATCTGAGATGCAAAATATTCTCTTTAAATGTGTTGTATCTGTCTACGGAAGACAGATTAATTTAATTAAATAAAGGAAGATAATATTTCAACTTTTCGAAAAAGAATATGACTTTTTGAGTTTTTATGTAGTGTCTTCTTCAGAATGTAATAACTTTTTTGGAAAAATGTTAAACTGTCTTTATCTTGTTTTTATTTCATAATATTGTAGCTATAAAATGTATTTTTAATAATATGTCGTTTAATAATACTTTTCATTCAATTCATTCCCAAAATTACATATTCTATGTAGTCAAAATAGGTAAGTTTATTAAAAAGAAAGAAATATATATGTTATATATGTATAAAATTGCATAAGGTGAAATTTTTTAAACTGAACTTGATTAAAAAAATATAATGCTAAAATAATCGTCAATTATTATTTATCTGAAACTGTCAATATGCGGGTAGTGTCTTTCTATTGCTCATGCAAGACTCTTTCACGCCATTTCAAGACAATTGTCGACGATAATAAGCTTCAACGAGAAAGCGAGCGCGAAAGAAAAGATTGCGATATTACGACCATCTTTATAATATAAAAGTTAATAGCATTGATGATCAAATTATCATTACGCTAATAAATCGTCATTAGAAAATCAGAAGTGACCACGGCATCGAAACGGACAGCAATTTCATTAGAAGTGGCGCAAGTGCCATCATTGAAATTCCAAGCTGATATAATTTGAATTTCATTTTACTATGACGTAAGCGTACACTTCGCTTAGTTTCGTATGCGAGATGTCGAGAAGTCTTGTTTGTAACATACTGTTGTAAGAAGAGATAATTGCGCAGCAGCAAACTCTATACGCGAAAAGAAGAATTCTAGATATTCGTAACGTTTCGAAAAATAATTTCAATTTTAATAAACAAATTTTAATTTAACATCCAGACAATACGTAATGCGAGTGCTTGTTTGGTATTTCTACGAACCCAGGGAATCTTAAAATCCTACTTATGTAATGTGATTTCTTTTATGTTTTCTTTTCAAGTCGTTTTAATTTTCAATAATTAAAAATAAAATATAAATTGAGGTAACAATCAAAATAGAATTTATGCGGTACGCGAAACGTAACATTTTCGAAAAGAGAAAATGTATAATTCTTCAGGAGAAAAAGAGTTCTCTTCTCTTCATAATTTTCGACACGGAATCTTCTACTTTAGAAAATTGAACTTATTAGAACGGAAAAAAATTGAAAGCTTAAATTTCCTAAGTTACACTAACAGTAACACTAAAATAAAATAGCAATCAATATATCTTTGATCTAGAGATATAATTATGTTATTTAACCAAATTTAAACTTGCTTTATATCTGCATATAAATTGAATTCATAAGATACAGTACTTGAATTTTATATTGAATACTTAAATTCAGTTACCCATTTATTGTAGTAATTTCTTCAAGAAATATACTAATTGATAAAATATAATTTACATTTTGAGAAACGTCTACGTATAACGTATTTGAAAGAGTAAAATTAAAAAAAATATAAAATAAGAGAACTAGGCAGACATTAAATCCTTTTCCTTGAAAGTTTCTGATTTTGAAATAGATACGTTTCGATACATTCTTGTGCCTAGTTTCCTTTTTTTCTTTTCTTGCTTTTTTTCGCAAGAGGAGCAGTGAAAAGTGAGAGATTCCATGCACGTTATCGTGCATCTTACGTACGTTAACGGTTTCGTACAGCACTGTATACGGCAAGCTCCTGCTGTATGTAGCACGTACTTGTGTAGAGGTAATGGCCGGGCAATGTGCAATGCGTGCTGCACGTAGACAGGAGCAGACATTTCAACGACGTGTATACCAGTAAAGGAGGATACCGTAAAGAGGCGCGCGCGATTAACTTTTCAGTGTGCCGGACCGCATCCGACTACGTGGCGTTGTTGCGGCTCAGCTTGTATTCGTCGTGCTTCGCGAATTATCTCTCCTGCACACGTTAACTAGCACTCTAGTACTTAGTTCTCCGACAATTATATACTTTACGAAAGATGATATTCCCTTTACGAAAAATATTTATTTCTACATTGTAATTTTTATCCTGACTAGGAAGTAGTGGTTGTGGTATACGGAAATAATTAGGAAGAAAGTTTCACTTTAGAGGGAACGCTGTATTATGTATTATTACGAAAACACAGTCCTGCCTTCTTCTTTTTAAAGATATTAAAATTAACTTATGTCGAATAATTCTCGCGCAATTTATTAAAAAAACGGATAATTTCAAGAAAGTTTTAAGCGCTGCATGTTTTTGGAACGTGGCATTCACTTGCTCTTAGCTCCGTTGTCGTTGCGTGCAAAAATATATCGCAAGCAACACACGAAAGTATGCGCCTCGAGGCGAAAAGATATGCTCTAGAAGGTTACAGGCGGCTTTGCCGTGTGCTCAGCGCATAAAGAAAACTAATTAGCTAAGTACTGAAAGAAAGAAAAAGAAAGAAAACGGATGCCGGCTTCTTTTCGTATATAATAATCGCGGATGATGCGGGGAAAAACGTAGATTCTCTCAAAACATTTACCTCCAAATTATGTATCCTGACTTTTTTCCCAATGTTGATCTGCATATTGAATTATATTAAGAAAGAGAGAATTATACGATAATATGATTATAAAAATTACATTTAAGATACTGAACTATTTTCTCACTTTTCAAGCTAAAATATTTATTGAATTCCCTCAGTATCTCAATTCTAAGAACCACATAGAAAAAGAGAATTTAGTAATTAAAGAATTACAGAGTCCGTGGAAAACACAGTAAAGAAAAAAATATAAAAGATAAAAATTAAAGATTAAATATAATGTTGTACTCATGCTTGGTTGAATTATATTAGCAATATTTGATATACTTAGAGATTATTATTTTTGAAATTCTTCATGTAAGTCGTAAGATATCCTTTTGCTTCGTTTATTATGCTTTATATAAAATGCTTTTATTTCTATCTTTTTCCAAAACGCTCGCTTCATTCCTATATGTTCATATGATTTATATAATTTCTCATAATTATCATAACTACATGAAAAGTACAGAGAGGTGCTTTACTCTTACATTAATGAAATTTAATAGGAGAAAAAAACAGCAGTTTTCGACCAATCTCTCTATCTGGTAAATTATAACGTGTGTATAAAGGTAGAAATAACTGCACTTTAATATGCGTTTCCGGGTTGAAAGACCATACTCAGACACTTAGTTAATGAGTGCAGTCGACCCTCCCTATTTTTTTATCACCTCCATTCTCAGCGTTTCTTTATTCTTAGCGCTCTTAATTATATTAATAGCATGTTCTTAGTGTCTCCTCTCGTGCTGTTTCTCCGTTACCTAACATTTGCCATATGACCACATGGCAAATACAATGAAAATGTTATCTCGTGCGTGCGTACAATGACATTTTCAGTCTGTGCACGTGTCGTTACAATAAGTGTGGGAAAGTGACAGAAAGTGTTAAGGAGAGAGAAATTAATTTTGACAAATAATTATGAGTTTTTCTTCTTGGAAAGTCTTAAAATCTTTGGTTTTTTTTTTTAAATTATAACTTTTAACCAAAATCTGACGTCACAAACCTCTTTTGCAGCTCGCAAATTAATAGCAGACTGACTTGTGAAAACAAGTCAATTGCATTATAAGAATTGCTTCTCTAAAAATACGCGGAAGCCAAGCGAAAAGAAAGCGATACTGCTAAAAACAAATAGAAAATGTAGGATATAGTTATTATAGTTTCTCATACAAACCTAGTTTTTGAAAACTTCACTTTGGATTAAAAAATTAATTCATATGTCGTCAAATTTTCCTCGACAGCAGCTATCAATATACATGTGTATAAAGGTAGAACAATTTATAAAAAACATAAAAAAGATATTTTACACACAATCTTTTTAATAACTTGAATAATTTAACTAAATGGAACTTCATACTCTTTTACTTGTATGTTAATAGTCGTTGTTAAGATAAGTAATTGTATATATATAATTTATAATCGAAGTTCTTCCATGCTTAAGAAAATAAACAAAGATATAAATCTTTCCATTTCTAAAAGGTTACTAGTTTCAAAAATAAAACTAAATTTATCTCTGTATTATGTTCTTTCCGATTAGTAGCGGCGTATTACTTTGCATAAAAAGAACCGGTTGCTAAACAATTTCAATCCTTTAAAAAAAAAAAACCGCGCGAGAATGCGAATTAATTCCTGTCCTAAACCTGAATACGTTACGATCGCGTAACTTGCGTACGAACGTAAATTAATGCATTTCCCACTGACGAAGATATGCGGGGTGATCGATCTCTCGCGTCAATTTCGCAAATTCCAGCGCGTTGCGGCGCGCGCGGAAAGGAAGGAGCGAAGGTAGGAAAAGCGGGCGAGTGAGAGCGAGAGAAGGAAGCTGCGAGCGGGAGAGATAGGGGAAGAGGGAGAAAGAGAAAGAAAGGGAGAGACGTAGAGGCGAGCAGATAGGAGCAGCGTACCTGCAATCTACCTGTATACTTCTCGACGCGTGACTCCAGTTGCTGATCGAACGCTCGAGAGATCGGTCTCGCGATAGATCTCACGGTTCCGCGACCTGCATACCTTCGCGAAAACGCGCGAAAAGGGGTGGATCGTGCGAATATCTTACGAGACATTTCATATTTCCGATTAGTATAATGCGTGGATTATGTGAGTCGAAGGAATCAGCAATGATAACACGCCGGTATGTTAATTCACGACCTTTCCCGTGAGTCGTGGACCTTTGACTGAGAAAGTACGAGCGTACAACGAAGATTTGTCGTGCACGTGCGTTAGAGCTGTCGGTGTGATTTTCTCTACAATCTATAATTATATTGTTGTGCAAAATAATTGTACAATTGTATGAATTTAATCCGCGATTTACGATGAATGGCGATTACGATTGTTTGGAAAAAGGTGAAGATATTACAGAATTGGAATTGGGGTCGATAGAATATCGGTGAGTTTAAATGCAACGCGAAAATTATCTATATCTTTGTATTATAGTTTACGTAGCTTTATTTACTGCATGTGGAACAATTAAACGTGTGACAGTTGGCTCAATAACCCGAAGAAATTGTTCACGCCTGCACTGTGCATCTTGCACTATATTAATGTTAAAAAAACATATAAAGAAACATATATTTAAAGGAAAAATGCATATTACAGATGTATTGCATTGCGTATCTATAAATAAAGAGTAGGATCCATCAATCGATTTCGTTTATCCCTCTGCATTTAATCCTTAAACGGTCACCTCACTTTTTTTCATTAACAGTTATCTGGAGTGATTTTTACACCTCAATTAAAAGTTATTGTTATTAATTATATATTTGCATATTTTTTATTGTTTTATAATTTATTAGTATTTAAGGACAGTATGTATATAGATTTACTCAATATTTTTTGAAAAAAGTAAGGAAAAACAAAAAATATTTGAAAAAAAAAATAAGCACATTAAAATTACTGTAAGTGCGTGAACTCCATTTTTTGACACTGACAATGAGGTAAAAATCATCCCACGTGACCATTCCCGGATTAAAAGTCCGATATTATGGTAACATAATTGAAAAGTGTACAATTTACAAGATATTATTTTATATTACACTTATTGTTAGATCATGTTTTAAATTAAAATATATTACTAAAACAAATATAATATCCCATAAAATATTCATTTTTCAATCGATCTCGTTTTTACATCTTTACATATGTATAGACTAAGGATATTTTTAAAAATATAGAATTTTATTCCCAAAAATGGGAATAATCTTTGAATCTCGGAAATGATTCTATCTAGATCTAGAATAAAAAATATGCTGTCCATCAAAATTCCTCTCAAAAACAAACAACCAGCAATCTATTTGAAGTTTTTTTCCAAGAGACGTACTACTTTCAAATCATGTAATTCGGAGTAATATTTTAAATGGAACACGCACATACATACATCGCGTGTAGCAAATGGAAGTCAGCGTAATATCAGTACAAATCTTTATTTGAATCGCAAAAAGGAGTAAAACGTGCTTTCTGGCCTCATAGAAAGCGGAAAGCAGAACTGAAAAGCATTGCGAGGTGTAAAAGGATTCCGCGAGCGCTGACCAGAGCGCTCCGGTGAATGTAATAATGATCTACGTCAAGCCCTCGAAACGCTTCGAGAAATGCCTCGCAGCCGTAAGAACGGTCCGTTACGTATGTTTATTCACGAGTACGAGAAGTGGAAGATTCGCGGCTAGAACGTTCACTATTTTAGATAATCAGCATTTGCAATTAAATCCTCCATTTATCATGCATTAATGTTCTAAATTTCTGAAAATAAATATTGATATATGTAATTTGAAATTTTGTAAATACACATTTTATTTATATAATAAGAGGATTTTGAAAAATGTATACGTATTTATAAAATCTGTGGTTATATAATATCGAAAATTATTCTCCAAGAATTTCGCAAAATAGCATAACCTGCATAACGTTACGTCTCGACATAAAATATAATTAAATCTCGCGAAATATACACTCGCTTAATTGATAATTTTGATATTTTCCGAGAATATTTTATTAAGATTTTATAAATATAATACATATTTTATACTATCTAAATTTAATGGATCCATTAATTAGTAAAATCTGTAATATAATAGATAGCAGTCGTTCTATTGCAATAATATAAAATTAAAAATTCTTTTTATCGGATTTTATTTGATAGATTTTAACGATGTGTGTGTGTGTGTGTGTGTGTGTGTGTGTGTGTGTGTGTGTGTGTGTGTGTAATTAATCAGAAAGTTGTAATATTCTACAAATGAATCTGACCGTGACGATCATGAAATTGGAAATTCCTGATTTAACGCAACGGTTTATACGATACTTCTGCAAGCTCGCAAATTATCCCGTTCATTTCATACCGTCTGATGCCTTTCCCCATACAAGCGAGAGAATCTCATATAAGTTTCGAATAACGTCTCTCAAATGTCACTTGTCATCGCACTGAACAGAGAGATGATTGTTCGGGATAACTCCATGGTATATGATGATCATTGATCATAGCATTTCTAACAAATTAGCTTCTTTGCGCAAAAATAAAATAAAGCAAAATTATATACATATGCTTTAATTAACGTACGAATTTAATTAATATATATGTTGAAAAGTTGCGATGCGGTCTATAATAGAAGATATCTTTGCAATGAAAAAAATAAAAAAAAATCAATTTTTTGTGTAATTTATTATATAGCTATATATTATGTAATTGTAATATACAGCTATTTCACTTAACTTGACCATCTGAATTCAATGACAATCTGCCATTAATAATCCCATACATTTTTCTTTCAAAAATGTAAATTAATTAAAGCAGAATAAATTTATAAATTGAAATGAATAAAGTAAATAATAATTGGGTCGTTTATCAGGCTTATATTGACCTAGATTTTATTTATTAAATTAATTAAATTCGTCTATAATTGAAACTGTGAGAGAATTGTGCTTCTATATATAGTTTGACACAAGAGCGTGTGACCGATTACACTCATACCATTGTTTAAAATTAAAATTTGTTTGTTGATAGTTTGAAAGATTATTAGATATATTCTCATGCTCTTACCATCTTAGTATGTATTTTATATCACGTATACGTACGCATGCACATACAGAGTGTCATATTTTATAAGTCAAACTTGTAAGTATAATTCTGTGAAAGTGAGTTTTATAAAAAAATTGTAAAAGTATTCAGAAATTATAATATAAGATATTTCAAGTGATCAAGTGAAACAACCTATGTTATAGCTATATATATCATGAAATAATGTAACAAATTTATGCTACTGGTATTACACTTGTTTTATTATTTGTCCCATTTAGAATTTTTAGAATTTTTGTTTTATTTCCAGATAATCGCGTTCCTGCGCATACGTTGTCAGTCGTATCAGTGATTATCACGTTCAACCATCTGTTTTGGACTCTACGTAACTGTAATATTAATCCAAGTTATAATCAATCTCTATAACCCACGCAAATGATACAATCCAAATAATATAAAATGTTTTATCACTAACTTTACGTGATTTTCAAAAATATTTAAGAAGAGAAGCAAAATTAAAGATAATTTAAAATCGAATATTTATTTCTACCTATATATGAAATAAATATATAAGATACATAAAATCGAATAAAATTGAAAGAATGTGTGAACGAAGAAAATGTGATTAACGAGATCCTACACGAATATCCTTAATTGAATGAGCGCCACATAAAAATACACAAGACTATGCTCGAAATAATAGTGAACAAAGAAATTTGACAAGCAAATCGGAAAACGATTGTCACCGCAATTGAGACATTATCAGACTTCGAGTTTGATATTATTATAAAAGTCAATGATGTACTACTATTGATTTGAACGAAGAAAAACATGGAAGACACAGCGACGATCGTGCTTGATTCCACGGTGAGAAGTCAAAATTCGAGTCACTCGAAGGAATCGAAGGACTCGGTGAATTCAGAATTAAAACCGGAGAGTTATCTAGAATCAAAACACTCGAAAGATGTCCTTATCCCGGAAAAGCAACAGCAACAGCAACAGCATCAGCTATCGAGGCGCGCCGAGGATCAGCAGGATCTACGAGCAGCTTCCGAAGCTAAGGACGATTCTAATCTGCTCATGTTCACGTCCTGCGGGCAATTGCTGCTTGGTAAGTCTCGACGCAAGAGAGTTCCCGATAATTTCACTAATTATCACGCTAATATTATTGCTATTCATTTTTGGCGAGATGTATATAATTGTGTCTTTCCGCGATAAATTTTGTTATGTATATTATATTGATTATTATATGTCAAACTTATTATAATAATGTATACATAACATTATTAAAGTTGATCCTCCAAGAGTGAAGAAGATAATTGATTCATGCGCTTTTGCACTCAGGTATTGTCTTGGTCGTCTTTGGTATCCTGGTGCTCGTCCACGGTGCTTCTTTAGGTGGATCTGGCGCAGGACTTTGGGCAGGTGCAGCCGCTCTAGTTGCCGGTGCACTAGGAGTGGTCGCAACACTAGCAACCTCGTCCACTAAAACAAATTCTGCTTTCTCGTCCGCTCATCTTGCGTCCAGTTTAATCGCTCTGGCCCTCTCGAATATGGCCACTATAACGGCATTAACGGCGGTCGTCAGAGATTCACAAAGGGCACCGGACATATCATTTCTCAGTCTTTCCGTATGTTCTTTATATCTATTTCTTGATTCAACCGTTTAGCGCTGACATTTCGAAAAAACAGTACTAATGAATCATTTATAATAAATCGATTCTTTCCATTATTCTGCATATAAAAGTATCAAAACATGTACTTAAAAAATAAATAATTTAGAAGACATCTCGATCTTTTTTTAACTCATACCTCTTATTTGGTATTTATTATAAAATTAAACTCTGTATATAACTGCTATTGTAGGTATAAGGATAAATATTATTATCTTATGGATTAAGAACTTCTCAATGTATGTTTCAGGGTGATGACAACGATGTGATGGAAGTAGATAACGGCTTGGCGGGTTTGCTAGCGAGCATTGGCCTATTGGTCGCTAGTGTGGCAGAGCTATTAGTATCCGGTTATAGCTGCCTGACCTTGACACCGAAGCTATGTGGCTGCCTGAGAGCGAGCACCGCCGACGATATGATGGTCGACGGTCATCTGAAGACGCGCAATATGGTTCACCAGTGGGTCGTCACGCAAAATCATATGCCGGCCAAAAGTCAACAGCCACCTGTCTACGTGGTGCACTCGGTGCCAATGCCAATGCATCCGATGATTCAGGTAAGCGCTTTCGGTCTCTTTTCCCACGACCTCAACCAAGACCTCAACAGCTGCAATTATTCCTTCTTGGGGTAAGGCACCCCTAAAAGCGCGACTTCTATTTGCTTACGTATCTTTTTCTTTTCTTCTTTCATCCTATTGTCCATCTCTCTCTCTCTCTCTCCTCTCTTTTCTTATCCTCCTTGCTCTGCTCTAGATTTTTTCTTTCTACTCGTCACTTACTTTCTCTTCATTCCTTCTTAAGATGCCTGAGCATCTCTCCTCTTTTACCTTATGTTCCGTTTATTGTATTTCAACATTTCTATCTTTTACATTCTTATCTTCTATTTCCTCTCCTTTATCTTTCTCTCAATTTCTCACACAATTTTCATCATAGTTTTTAAATCATCGAGTTTTTAAATGATATAGATAACTTTAAAAAAATGAACACCTGTTTCCAAATTTCTTAAGAAATATATAACAAAGCTTCCTCTATGAGGAAGCAATAATTCAATATGTCATTTGTATATATTCAAATATAATGATTAAAATAGAATAGAGTCTATGCATAAAAGAATGGGCTTAATTACAGAAATAATATAAAAGATGTTTCGTGTTCATTACAGCCACCATACGGAATGCCATCGACGCCCGGAGGATTTGTACCTAGATCTCTTCCGATTTCGACAGCGATGCCATATGGTGCTGTGCCCATGTTGTCCCATATACCTCCATACGCTGGACGACCGCAATCTCAAATGGTAAATAATACCTCAGTAAATTAATAACTAAAATAATATACTTCAATGCAATTGTAATTCGTACGAAATAATAAAACTAAAACGTATAAATCGGCCTGACTGGCAATAATTTATCATCGTGACGATTCGACCATTGGTTTTGGTCCGATTAATCGTCAAGACGTTAATAATCTTTGATACTTATATGTATAAGCATCTCATTTAAATAATTTAAATTAAATTATATTATTAAATTTATTGCGAAAAATATTACCTCAGCCAGGATGAGGTAATATTAAATTATTAAATTTATTGCGAAAATTATTAAATTTATTATACCTCAGCCAGGATGAGATAATATTTTTCGCAATAAATTTAATAATGTAATTTAATTTAAATTATTTAAATGAGATGCTTATATATATAAGTATTAAAGATTATTAACGTCTTGACGATTAATCGGACCAAAACCAATGGTCGAATCGTCACGATGATAAATGATTGCCAGTCAGGCCGATTCATACGTTTTAGTTTTAAAATAATATAGTATAATAAAAGACGTGAAAATTATCCTGCTAAAGAATGTGATTTAATAAAAAGATCAAATTCGGTGATTGTTAATGTTATTATTTCGATAAATGACAATAGATATTTAAATAAAAAATATAACTAAAGTGTGTAATAGTAGCGTTATAAACTTTTAGATCGCTCGACACACTTTTCGTATTTTAATTTGCTTGCAAATTATTTTGTTTATTAATTAATTCACTTAATCATCGTGAGCAATTGCTCATTTGTAATTAATATGTATTTGAATTTAGTTCCGATCAAAGCACAAACGTCAGCCGTTCGCAGATCAAGAGGAATCAAAAAGGCATTTTGAAGTTAAAAACGAATCTCCAAGGATGATGTCACCGACCTGCGAAGATCAAGTTGATCTGGCGCAGACTTACACGGGCTTGGACAAAAGAATTTCCGAAGAATTTATTTCGATCGCAATGGATCCTGACAGAAAGTCGAAGGTTTCCAGCCATCACGGCAGTGAAATTGGAACAACTTTTTAATAATTTTTACTTACAATAATTGAAGAATTTGATACAAAAATAAAGCATTTGCTCACAATTTATGTCTATCTTAGATACGATTTTGTATCTAAGATTACAGATTTAAATCAATCCTGCATACTTGATTCAGTATTTCAATTTCAAGCATATTAAATTTCTATCTATTAAATGTAACATCTCATTAAAATTATTGCTCTTGTTCTCAAGCATATATAAAGTGTAATGCAATTTTGAAAAGTGGAAACATCAAACCACGTCCTTAACAAATAAAACTAATATAACATTTATTTCTTATCGCAAACATAATAAATGTGCGATTATCTGAAATTCTATTTGTAAAATTAATAACTATTTATAAATCTTTATACTCATTTCTTATCGTTTATTTTCTGTTATAACATAATTTATTTATTCTTAGTGTTTTTCAACGTGAAAAAAAAGGAAAAATAATTTATGCACAAACTATATATGTATAAACAATATAAAGATAAATATAAAGATTTGTAATAATACATATAATTTTATAAATAGAACTATATGTTCAGAATACTGTAACTTTTTCAGAAAAGACAAGCTCTGAATTTATGTAATTTTATCTAACACAGACTCAGTCTTCCTATTCTGTTATATCTATATGTTTTCTACAATGTAAAACTATTTTAAAATAATATTTAGGTTTTATTAATAAAAATATTTATTTCTGTGCTATATAAAAATCTTCGTTTTTTTTTTTTGTTTTTTTTTCCAAATAATAAAAAATAAAGTGTGAGTTGTGCTGCATTAATTCGTTAAGCATAATTAGAGAGATAATGTTATATATAATTACAATTCCTTCAAGTGTCTATTCATGTTATCTATTTCAGTTTTATTGAGATATTAAATGTTATTAATTTAAACTCATTATTGTATTGTACAGTTATAATTTCTTATTCATATTCTATGTTAATTTAACCGTAGCTTTTGTATATGCATATGTAATATATTTTGTTATGTAATATAACGTTATATGAAATATATATAATGCAAAATAAATTTTTATCTAAAATTACATCAAATTTTTATTTTTACTAAACACACGTCATAGATTGATATCCCGTATCCCTACCTACCCGTATTCCGTGATCTATATTCCTACCTATTCGTATTATAATCTATTATACAAAGATTTAATTAAAATCGCGACACGATTATAAAGGGTCTAATTTACTGGTTAATTCAGCGGGATACCTGATAAACGGGATGAACTCATTAAAAAAATTTCTCATCGACTCACCGATCCGATGCGCAACGGGCGGAGTTATTCGGCCACGTAGCTACGGCGGTGATACCTGTAACATACAAACATAAGATTTAAATTAAAAAAGCGCTCAAAATTATCAACATTTCAAAAGTTAATTCTTATGCACCTCTTATTCGTCTTTCAATACAATATTTAGCAAATACAATTATCTATTTACCGAAAAAAATCTTTACTGGAGTAAAATTTTAAATAATTTATCTTTCTTTAATTACTTTTAATTTATCGAGATAAAACAATTCAAATAAATAAAAACAAATTATTAATTTTAAACAATTAAGAGACGACACTTACCCCAAGGTTGCTCCGCCGGTGCCCGATGCCTCTCCCAGGTCTCCTCCTCCTCTCAGGACGTCAGGCTCCTTCTCCTCTCACCGCACAGGACACTCGCGAGAAACACACCCGCGGATAAACTACAATCGCGCGCGGACTAATTATCAGTAAAAGTCTTTCTCGCGCGATACCGTCCGGCACTCCCGTTTAAAAAAAAGCCCACGAGAAGAATATTCCGTCAAGTATATGCCGTAATATTCTTCAAATAGACTTTGAAAAAGTTCTTTAGTCCGATTACTTGAACGGCACTCCCGAAGCAAACGCGACGAACCGGCTGCGGTTCGTTCGTTCAATTAAATCGGCGGACGGAGGGTACGTTAGGTTTTCCGTCTTTGGATTTTTATCCAAGCACAACAAGAGTTTTGCTTGGGTAAAATCCTCGTACTGGGTACTGGGCCTTCCCACCTCGCCGAGGTCGTACCCATCGGAAGGAAGTTTCTTTACTGCGTGATAGAAAATTAGGTATTATAAAATCAAGTTATCGATATACAAATATGGATAGATAAGCTACAAAGAATTGGAATAAAATTGCAACATGATTAATAATTGTCTTCTTTTTCATTAAATAAATTAATGAAACAATAATTAAAATAATAAATAATTTAAAAATTGCCCCGATTCGTTCTGCGTTCATCACCGCGTTACTTTAATGGCGAGTGGCGACGAAATGTTCCAAAAGATGTCGACAACTTGTCTCTCGATACTACGCGAATCGAGCGGACGATTAATATAAAGACACGCAGACGCAGTTTGGTTAATCAAAAATACTGAATCAGTGGAACGCCATGATACATCGCTCGTGAATGCTTCATAATCTCGTATATATATCTCGCGTCGCGTAAGTCAGCGGCCGGCAGTCACGATTCTTCGTCGTGCAAATAATTAACAATGCAATTTTATAACTTTCGTGAAATTTACGAGTTCGATATCGTACGTGTATACGTGAGTAATTTAATTTCAATAGCGTACTCTGAAATTAAATATCATACGTAATATCATACACGTACGGTATCGAACTCGTAAATTTCCAAAGTAAAATTGCATTATTAATTTGCACGACGAAGAATCGTGACTGCCGGCCGCTGACTTGCGCGACGCGAGATGTACGAGATTTTTTAAGCATTCACGGGCGATGTATCACTGTATCACGGCGCCGGCGTGCCATAACTCGAATCACTCGATACGGAAATATAACTCAGTCCTCTTTTTCCGTACGAAGAGAATCAGAGATCGGAGACAACTCTCACACGACAATTCCGGCACAGCGCGCTCGAAGCACGGCACGAGACAAATGAATGCTACACATTCGAATCCAGAAATACTAGTATGTCGGGACGAGCGAGCGCCACGATTATCGCTCGCAAATATCACGACGAAAGCATAAATCGTTCGGAATTGCCATGCATACCTTCGCCGACTACGCCTCGACCGTCTCCACCTCGATGTCTCCGTCTCGAGCGAGCGATTATTCGCGCGATACGTTTATTCCGTACAAACACTTGACACACTCGCAAATTATTTAACGCGCACACGGCACGTACTTACTCGCGTAGGCGATTATTCTCGCGGCCCGCGAAACGAGGAGCAGGAGTGCCAACCGCAGGAACGATGAGCAACGAGCGCGTTCCGAATAACATGGCACGGAGCACGAAGCACGGAGCAGTGCGGGAGCACGGCGCGGCGGCGGCTCGGAGCGGCCGAACGTGATTGGCCAGATCTGGGGGCTCGACTCGCGTCCGACGTATCGTATCTCCCGACTCACTCGACCACAGCCGACTCGGCGGCGGCGGCGTGCGCAAGCAAGTGATACGTAAACACGACAAACACGTTGAACGGTTGAACGGTGCGAGACGTCGCTCGTGTAATTTCTTTCTTGTAAACGAAAAGAAATCCGGTTACGGGGTGTCGCAAAGTGAACGTACGCCGAATATTCCGTTCCTTCTTGTGTCGAGTGAAACGAGTGGAATTTCGTCGCTGGGCGAGATAAACGCCGAGCGCCGTGCTGGACGCTGGACGTACGCCGTACGTGTTCACGTGTCATTAGGTAAGGAAATTTCATTAACAACATTGAGAAACAAAATGTGACAAAACAGTCGGTTCTTATCTGATACAATCTTCCTGCTGTTGTATTGACAGATTTTGTGCACGCGCAGATACGGAATAGGTGAAGCGAGATTCAAAGAGGATAATCAGCTAAAACTGTCAGAGGATTTTAAGACTAGCCTCCAACACGATGTCAGCTGAAGAAAATTTTGAGCAGGTTAGATATTTACTTTTACTTTTCTTCCTACATAAATTTAAGTTCCATTTTATCATGTGAATGTAAATAAATCTGAGCATCTCACAAATTTCCTTGAAATTTACTTCAATGTGTATGTGTGCGTGTGTATACATTTATTTTTTCGGAGTATAATTTATATGTAAATAGAAACATTAATTAAAAGAAGTCATTAAATTAAAGAAGTATACCTTTTTTCAAAGAAATCTGGTTAGAAGCTTTAATTTTATACAGTAGACAATAAAATCTTACAAATAATTACTGAGATGTGACCATCACAATCTTTTTTCTTACTATGTACTTATACCTTGCTGCTTTGATAGTTCGAGGACGAAGAAACAGAGGTTCCAATTGGCGGGACTCTGCCCGGTGGAAGGAAACGTCTCTTCTCCAAGGAG
This sequence comes from Temnothorax longispinosus, assembly GCF_030848805.1. Taxonomy (NCBI): domain Eukaryota; kingdom Metazoa; phylum Arthropoda; class Insecta; order Hymenoptera; family Formicidae; genus Temnothorax; species Temnothorax longispinosus. The sequence continues at coordinate 20,090,263 of NC_092364.1, read as the reverse complement.
CTGCGCTGTATGATGTATGGCTTCGGCGACGATCAGAATCCTTACACAGAAAGTGTCGACTTGTTGGAAGATTTGGTTATCGAATACATAACCGAGATGACACATCGAGCTATGGAGATTGGACGTACAGGACGTGTTCAAGTGGAAGATATTGTATTTTTAGGTAAGAATTACATATGTACGTTTTAAGTACATATTTAATTAAATAAATGTTTAAATTGTTTAAAGCTTTCTGCTTTCACACAGAAACTTACTGTCATATTGTACACTTTTCCAATTCTTAATTCGTTAATTTACTTGCAGTGAGAAAGGATGCCAGAAAGTATGCCAGAGTGAAAGATCTTTTAACGATGAACGAGGAACTTAAGAAAGCGAGAAAGGCTTTCGACGAAGTTAAATATGCAGGTACTGTCAAAGAGTAGACAATACAAATTGTAATGTTATATCCATCAACGAATGTAAAACTGAATGCGTATAAGTTTGTATTAATCTACTTGAGAATCTCTCGTTCGTTTACTTAAGTAATCTTTCAAATCAGCATGATCGAGTTGCAAGTAGTATTAATGCAATCTGTTTGGTCATATAATTGATCTGCATATGTACCTTGAGCGAAGCAAAGTATTGGTTTTTTATTATTTACATTTATTGCTGGGATAACGTCGCTTTATTTTGCAATAACATATAATTGTTTATAAGTAAACACCTGATTTACTGTCTTTTGTTACAGATAAATAGAAAAAATTTTTATGTTTTTAATATAAAATTATATAGTTGTACAAAAACGCAGTAGGCAGAGTAAAATTCAACAAATAAATAAATGATAAAATATTAAAATAATCTTGCACTACTGCGAAATATATAGTTTGATAAAAATATAATGAAAAAAAAAGAGGCGACTGGTTTCAAGAAGCGCCTTTTCTATATTATGTAACAAAGAAAACAGTTTCTCTGGCTATCTCTTAGGAAGATTTCATATACTTTATATATTCATATTTTAAATGAAGTTACATTATATTGCTACAATAAACTATATACTGTACGTTTAATACAAATATAACTCTATGCAAAACACATTTTGCTGCTCTATTTTTGTATGTCACATATTTTCACGTAGCAAAATAGTTATTTACTACTATTATCATTTAAATTGTGGACTGTTTTATCCAGAGATCGTTTACATTTTCATTTTAACTTTATAACAGAATTTTTTGCATGGTTTGCGTGATTCAGCATGTCAAACAGCGTTTGCATGTAGTTTCATTTATTTTGTATGCTGTTATTTTCTCTCCTACGGTTTTACACGAATCAAGCGATTCTGCAATTATTTTACAACGTCACGAACGGCCTGTTTTGCTGACAGAATAACGTCATTGAGTCCTACACCTTGGTAAGAAGAACCGCACAGCGCCAGGGGAATATGGTGCGCGGAAATGTAATCGTGGATGCGTTTTACACGTGCAGTATGACCGACGACGTGCTGCGGAATACAGTCCTTGAGAACGGCAACGTTGTGGGCGACTGGTTCCTCGTCGATTTGTAAGATATTCTTGGTGTGATTAATCGCCGTCGTTAACAATTGCTCCTCCGACGGATTTGGCCCGAAATATTTCTCGAACCACGCACCTCCCATCATTACCGTCAACACCTAAATCATGGTCACAACACGTAATTTATTATCATTAAGTAAAAGAATTTTTCTTACACGTTAATTTATAATGCTCACAGTTTTGTATATATAGAAATAAAAGTTATATATTAGAAATAAAGATTGTGAATTATGCCGTAAGTGAATCGACTAAGAAACAAAACGACCTGAGCGGACAATAAAATCGTTCCGAGATACACACGTACCGTGGAAGACTCGGGGAATATGCAGGAGTCGAAGATTACCCCTAGCAGAGGTAAATTTTCCTTCGGCGGTACGAGGAAGCCGAACGCCTGCAGAGGCAGTACATTTCCCTGGAATTCAAGATTGACCACTCCCACCGTTACGGTAGGTATCGCTTTCAGTTCCGCTGACAGTCCAGGATGTTGCTCGCGCAACAGCTCGGCCAGGTCCTTCGCGCCCAAGCTCGAGATAACGCGCGAGCATTCCTGAGGCTCGCCATTGACCGACAGTTCCACGCGATCCGATTTAAACGTAAGCTTTTCGCACCTCTTCTCAGTCTGTATCCGCGCTCCTCGTTCCTTCACGTTATCGGCCAGTGCCCGAGGCAATTGCTCGAGTCCTCCCCGCAAGCCCCACAGTATCCATCTCTCCTTTTGTGCTTTCTCCACCAAAGTCAACGATCCGACCGCGGACTCATGATCCGCATTATCCTTCGCTGCGTCAGCTTTGTCTTTTGATTTTGTAAAGATTCTTTTCATCAGCAAGCCTTTCACTATGGAGCCGTGTTTCTGTTCCGCTTCGAACAGCGATTTGAGCAGAAAATTAACGCTTATCTCGCGGGCATCGCCCGCACAGATCCCACAGATCATGGGGCTGATGATGTTGTCCGCAATATCCTGGCCCAATCTTCTTTGGACAAAACTATAAATGCTCTCGTCCTCCATAGACACCTTGGGAGCCCTCAAGTCCGTCCATATGCGGTTGATCAAGGGACGATCTAGCAGCGAGGACGTCTTGAAGATACCCTTTAAAGAATTTGGCAGACGATGCAGCGCCTCGTCCATGTAAATCAATCGATTCGACGCCACAGGGTGGCTTATTCCAATGTAAACTAATTTGTCGTTCAATTGCAGGTCATCTATCAGATTAAGGGTGTTTTCCCCACCTTCGCCAAGTGTTCTTACGGTTCTTGGTCCTTGCTCGAAAATCGCTCCGCTAGGCGAGCTTCTGCTGCGTATCCATCCACCCACGCGACTGGAAGCCTCCAGTAAAATGATAGACGATAGTCTCGCGTCGAGAGCGTAATACGCTGCCGACAGGCCTGATATACCGCCTCCTAGTATTACTGTCATTTCAGTACTTTAAGAGGAGTCACAACAGCTCCGATAAATAGTCGATGTCAGCGCAATGTTACGCGATTAAGTGCTAATGTATGTTAGCTTACGTGAAAAATCTACAAGTAATAATTTACAGTATTTTATTATATACAAACGATATTTATTATTATATATGAATAAAGAACAAATCTATTCGCAAAAGTAAAACAAATATGTGCTAAGTCATTTGCAGGATGACAATTTATAGGAACGTGACACGCGATGTAACTCGAATATTTTAATTCTGTTGGCTCCACTTCGGCGATGTCATCGAAAGAATATTCGAAAGGACATTCGAAGCACGACGGGCGATTTATTTTTTCCAAAGCTTGAAAAGGCGCTCTCAAGATAGCAGGTTATGTTTTACAGGCGGAAACACGTGCGAGGTCCAATCGTCCTTGCTCTTTAAAATTTCCTATTTTCCCTGACTCTAAATTAAATCTCCAAACGAATTACAGCCACTCTATCTCGAGTTACGTTCTACAGAGAAAATCACAGCAACGTAGGCACGTGAGAAGATTCGCGACATCGCATACTTTCGGACATATCCGGATACATCTAACAATCTCTAACCACTCCTGAATCTTGCATTATGTCGATTATTGTCTCGCAGCTGGACGATGCTCCACGTTCGGCAACGTTTTGATCGTCAGAAGCGTCTGGCGGACCGCAAAAAGCAAAAGACTTTCTTCTTCTTTTGATAGATCGCGACGGATCTTCGACGTTCAAGGTCGTGATTTATCGAGGATTTATCAGATCCTCAGTACGAATTACGATGGATTTAGGATTATATTGTTCAAGGGATCTTATATGATTTGGGAATGAAAGAAATGAAGGCGAATAATTTTTTTTAACATCGAATTGATAAAAAGAAAATGAGGAAAGGGCTAGATTTCCTCATTTCCTCGACTCGGATTCCAACGATCGTGACGCATCGAGTTGTACGTTGTATATACCTAGACGAGCGCACATACGTGCGGAATTCAGCGTTCCTTTCCCCTTCCCGACGGGACTGACGACGGACGAACTGACGTCAGTGACGTCGTCGCCGTTTGGCAAAGTCAGTGCGAGCTCTGCAGTGCGCGTGCGGTGTGGTCGTGAGCTGGTGGAGGATCTCCACTCGCGACGGAGTGTGTGTGGTGGTCGCGGATCGAACCCCGTTTTCCTGGAATCTCGCTGACGCTTTATTCCCGCATTCCCGCTTCCCGCCTCGAGTATTCTCGTCAATTTTCATCGCCCACGTCGGTCGGTCCAAGGAGCACGGAGCCCCTACGGAGGTCCCGTTTACGGACTCGCGCGAGTTTTCGGCAACGAGGACGAGGACGAGGACGACGGCAGGTGCGCGAGATGCACCGGCGTTAATCGGCGGGAAGGTCGCGTCCTGGCGTCGATGAGGCCGACGGGATAGAGCGAACGGAGAATCCAGCGGGTTGGCGATGCAGAACAGCGACAGCGAGAAGGCGTCGCGCGGCGTCGCAGAGCGCGACGACGAGGAGGCGACGAATAGTAGCGACGGCGCCGTCGAGGAGGCGGTCGGGGATCGCGACGACGAGGCGTCGAGTCGCGACGGCGCCGTCGAGGAGGCCGTCGCGGATCGCGCGAACGACGACGAGGCCGCCGGGGTCGCGGAACGCGACGACGAGGATCCGAGCGGCGGCGACGCCGAGCAAGCCGCCGCCGCCGCCGGCGTGGATCGCGACGACAGGGATCGCAAGGACGCCCGGAAGCCCGTGAAGAAGGGAAACTGCGTGTGGACCATGTGTCTCCCGTCTACCTCGGGCAAGGAGACGCTCGTTGCGAACAATAACTACGGCTGCGAGCACTACAAGCGAAAATCGAAATTCGTGGTAAGCTTGGAGATGTGGCCCGTTGTTCTACGGCCAGCTTCGAGTAGCTCGTAGAGTGTTTATTTGCGGAAACTGATGATTTAGTTTGACAAATAAAACTATAAATATATAGTCTTAAAAATTGGCGTTTATCGGAGTATGATATGAAACATTAAACTTGTAGTTATTTTTAGATAGGGATGTTGTAATTTGAATGTCGAGTATCGTAGGTTGTTATAGGAATATGATAATGAAACATTATCTAGCGTCATGGCTGTTATCGGAGTATGATATGAAACATTAAACTTCTTCTAGTTATTTTTAGATAGGGATGCTGTAATTTAAATGTCGAGTATCATAGGTTCATGGCTGTTAATGAGTTTGATCTTAAGACTCATATTTATTTTGCACATATGAAAAACCTGATATAGGACGCTTTACTTCTTTTTAGATAGAGACGTTGTAACTTAAATGTCGAGTATATCTTCTTAGATTTATAACTATTAATGAGTCTAATCTTGAGACTCATATATATTTATTTATTTTACATATAAGTATTTTACATATTGCGCGTGTAACATTCTTGTATAAATTAGAAATGTAATAGTAATGAAAAAGGTATGCTCTGTTTTCTAATTAATTATTTTCCTTTTCAAATCTGATCTCTTTTACATGCTCTTGATTTTTTTTTCTCTTCATAGACTCCATGCTGCAACAAGGTGTATACCTGTCGGTTTTGTCACGACGAGCAAGAGACGCACACAGTGAATAGGAAAGAAGTGACAGAATTGATATGCGTTCTATGTGACACTCGTCAACCTGTCCAAGCTACCTGTCAGAATTGCCATTGTCAATTTGGCAAGTACACCTGCCTGGAGTGCAATCTCTTCGACGACGAGGATAAAAATCAATACCATTGCGACGGATGCGGAATATGTAGAGTCGGCGGCCGTGACAAGTTCTTTCATTGTGCCAAGTGCAACATGTGTTTGCCGATTCAGTTACAAAATGGGCATACGGTAAGGATACGATAATCCAAGATGCATGTTTTGTATGATAAAATGATTGTAATGTATTCGGAACGCGCGAAGAAATAATTGAACCCTGTCGTTTACATTCTCAGTTTGCAATTATTATACACGGAATAAATTTTATTTTACAGTGCATAGAAAATGTCTCACATTCCAATTGTCCCGTGTGCCTGGAAGACATTCACACGAGTCGTATACCATGTCACATTCCCGATTGTGGGCACTTGCTTCACCGTATGTGTTTTGAGGAATTGTTGAACTCGGGACATTACGCCTGCCCGTCCTGTCAGGTGTCACTCTTAGACATGACGGACTTGTGGAAATACTTGGACGCCGAGGTATCGCTGACACCGATGCCGGAGGAATATAGCGACTGTAAAACCGATATCTTATGTAAAGACTGCCACGAGGTCAAAAATCTACTTCTTCATACATATATCCGAAATGCTGAGGCGTGAAAAATGATTGAGTGATATTAATGGCAAGATACCTGTTATTTCAGGAATCTACGGTAAAGTTTCACATCGTTGGGTTGAAGTGCTTGAACTGTGGTAGCTACAACACCTGCAGGATAAAAGGCTCACCTTGTTCAGGTGACGTTCAATTACTAATCGATTGATTTAACCCTCGTGGAACGATTATGTGAATTCTCGATAATTCGTGCAGATCCCGATGCCCTGAACGAAGCAGCTGGTATTACAGAAGAGAAGGAAGGATCGTAAAGCCAAAGTTCGGATAATATTATCCGATACTGTCCATCGATCGTGGAAGGAATATAGTAACGATGATAGGAGAGTATTTGTATTTTAGAATTTTATCTTTATTTCATCTTTTTGTAGCAAATTGCACTTTTGTTGCCTTCTTAGTACTTTTTGTTTAAGTAGTACAGTAAAAATTAAATATCTTGTTAAATGACCACTGATGTTATCGGAACTAATGCATAACCGTTTTCGGTTATTTTATATAATACGCTGTAGCACAATCTTCGAGGTTGAGTATGTAGATGATTTCAGTAACGTAAGTATTAACAAAATATTTCTGCAAACTTTATTAAATCACGAAGCAAGCTCGATGAAGTGGGAATATTTTGCAAATGTTCTTTTTCGCGTACATTTACGAGGATATCGATTTTTATATTTTCAATGTTTTTATCTTATCGTTAGACAGGATATCCAGACTTATCGCGCAGTATTTCAGGCATATCAGGATAAATTGGGAGTCGATTTTTTTCAACGAAAATATATTTTATTTTGTTGCAATTTTTCTATTTCCAACAATAAGTATTGTAATTAAAGCTTCGTGTTCCTTCTTGCAGCTTAAAAGTAGCTGTAATTACTGCGACATTTTTTATTAAAAAAATTTGAATTTCGAATTGCTCCATAAAGATTATCGATAAAAGTTCTGCGCGGTAGATCTTTGGATATTCTGTATATATTTTCTGCGTCTGGCTACATTTATCTTCAGAATGGCAACTGCATTAGCAGTTGACTACTAATTACGCCTAAGAAAATAATTAAAAAAATTGTGGAATGGCACGTGTGTAATGTGTATGTATGTGTATACGTACGTGTGTTTAAGAGAAGATGGAGAAAAATAATACAATGTTTCGAAATTTTTCATATTAGGCAGTGTAGCACCGTGTCACCCTATCTTGAGTAAAACTACATATTCTGCATATTTATACGTTGCTGCAACACTAGTTTTCTCGTAAATATCTAACGAAATCCTATCATTGGCAGTGGAAGATAATATATACATAGCATCTTTGCGAGATTAAAATGTAATGCTTGGTGGCCTAATTCATTGTACTTTAAATGACAGCATAAGTCGATCGTGTAGAAACAAGAGTAAAGCCTTAAGACAAATTTCTGTTCGTAAATCGCTTGGAAGCTTCCAGCCTTATACATTCTGTTTTATTTAGGGAAAGATCTCATTTAGTCGTAATCTAGTCGCGGAAGATTTGAGCGCGTATTGCTGCTCCTACTACGATTTTTCTCGTAAGTGTGAATGTTTTATACAAAACACAGGTGACTCCGCACGGGTGGCACACACTAATGCAAACAATAAAATGTATCAACGTAGCGAATAATTAGGGAAAAGTTATACTTTTCGTTGAATAATGCTGAGATATATTACGTACATATGTACCGGTGCATTTCGATGTGCATATATTGAATTTGCATCTCTCCTGGGAGAAGCATTCTCTTAGCAGCTAATATATTCGCCTATTAATATATATAATCTGTTTTAGTGTAATTGTACACACATACATATAATATCTAGGTGGAATACTTGAATAATCACGGCATTAATCATGAATCTTGCTGTCACGTTTGATAAACAATTTTTAATTACCGAATAGCTATTGTCAGATACAGCTCACTTTATGATAAACAGTCTAAAAACGTTCGGCAGGCACGATTAAATTTTCTTTTAAGCTCGGATTTGACAGTTTCGTAGGATTATTTAAAATGCTAAAAGTCAAGTGTCGCTTGAAATGCAATTTTTCAAGATTTTGTTCCTGAGTAAGACAAATCGCGATACCGGTGACTTCAACCTTACCATTCCATTTATCATTCTATTTTAGTGAATATTAATGATATTTTAGCGAATTTTTAGTGATATTTTAGTGATATTATAGTGATATTTTTAATAAGCAATAAAATATTGAGCAGTCCTTAAAAATCTCTGTAGGTTTCTTTTTTTATATTCATGTTATAAAAATGAAGCATACTTAGATGCGGAAGCATCGAAAATTTTTTAGGGTGCTCGATATTATATTGTTATGTTATATTAAATTGTTATAATTCCATACATCAGCGAACAGTGCAATTAATAATTGTCACATTCATTAATGTCGCTCTTCATATACATATATTTTTAGGAATGATATTAATGGGTGCTATGACAATTGCATTTAATTGTATAACATTCCTAATTCCATTGAAGCAACTTTATTAATGTTAAATGTTTACCTGTTTAGGATCCGTCAACAGATTAAAAGCATCTCGCATATTACGTGTCTAATCTGCATTAGAAAAACTTTGTGACGCAGAACGGTATACGTAGATTCCATTGTGATTATTATCACGATTTTATTATTCACTTGTAAATTAAATATGAATTACAAAGGCTCTTTGTACATAATGGTTGCAATAATGATTTTGTTTTATATTACGTATAATATATACTATTATATCAAATAAATCAATTATAATTTTATTTATTTAATCTTTCCCATATTTATATATTATATAAAATAAAAAGAGGATGACAAGAGTGGGTACGTACTTGCGCACGGAAAACGCGCGTGTTTCGCCAAGAGCGTATATTAATTTGTTGACATCCGCGTTTATGCGATTCGGGTATGTGCATTAAAATCTCACGATGAAACAGAAGCAGAACTGTTATATTTTTATTGCGGGTTTTTGTTCTGTGAAGGAATGATTTCCGTCTGCCAGAAATACCTCCCTAGAAATTCGCCTCTAGGTTGGTAACCGTATTAATGTCACGGGATAGACGCTGTTCATTTATTGCTTGTATTTTAAACTTATATCTTCCGCGTTTTTTTTTTAAACTTCTCTTCCGTTTAATCAAATACGCAGACTGAAATCATTCTTCCACGGGACGGAGTTTACAGGGAAAGTAGTAAATAAAATTACAAAATTATATATAGTATCCTACTTCTTATTATCCCGTACGTGGACGCCAAAGATCTATTTTCGTATTACTTACACCTCAGGCGAGAACGGCGCGACGGAATTAAAGTCGATAAAGTGCAACAACCCCGTGATCCTGGATGAAAATTCGGTTGCACTGTGGCTTTCGTATATGTTACGTATAAGCGAATTCAACAAATTGCACTCGACGCGTCCAAAATTACCGACGATATCTACAACGACGCATAACTTCGTACAACGACGAGAAACTTTTAACTCTACGGTGCGCACACGGGTTGAACCTAGTCTCCTTTCTTTACACAGAATCAATTTATCAGTACTCTATCATTAGCACCTCTTCAGAAGTGGATCTAGAATTCTAGCTTGAGGAGGGAAACTAGCATGTTGGCTACATCTAAATACATTATATAAAAGATATATATGTATTATATGTATACTATGTGCTATATGTGTGTATATCAAGAGACACTGTAGTGTCTCGCGGCAAGTTCACGCGCAGCGCAAGATCGCCGTGATATATACATACATGTGCTATATACATATATATATTTATAAATATCTCCAAAAAGAAATCACAAAATACAGAACAATTTTACAAAGTGACATAATGTTTAAGTTTTGCAAATCGTGAAACAGATACTTCTTCGCTCCATCTCTTACATCTGCTTTTATTGCATATATATATTCAGTTTTCTCGCAAGAGAAAGATAAATAATTTCCAATAGAAAGTATTAATCGTTCGAATAAATAATCTCCAACAAATGATAAATAATTTCCAATAGAAAGTGTCACACACACAATCGTTCGAATAAATAATCTATACTTTTTTTTCAAAACGAATGCACGGTTAAAAATGCTAATTTTTAAAAGAAGATGTGAGACGGAGGAGGGAAGATATATGTATATGTTCATTTCCATGTTAGATCCACGTCTAATTCGGTTATCCCCGAGGATTAAGGAAAGAGTTATTACCATCATTTATTTCCGCTTTTTTTTTCCAAGGTACCCTCTTTGTCACCCGCGCAGTGTAGAGTTAATCTACGCATATCGAGGTCAACCGATCGAATTCGTCGCTTAATTTACATCTCGAATTCATAGCGCGTGAAATAACCGATAGTGATCCGCGCGCCTTCCTGAAACGGAAGCGCCCTTACATCTTCATCTACGACTAGTTTAACGATTTCGTCTTTTGTACCACAAAGTGCGACCGCGAGCGCCGGTATTTTGCTTTTTACATTCCTTCCTCTTGTTCTCAGAAATTCAAAGAACGTGGGCGCAACGGCACATATCCATGATTGCTCAAGAAGCGTCGGGCGGCGCGGGTCATGTCAAGCTGGTCGCGGGTACGACCGCACGCCACTGTTATCCACTGCGCTTCCAATTGTGTCTACGAACAAGAGAGAAGAAATTTGATAATTGCGATAGTAACCATGTTGCAATAAACTTGTGTTTAATTTAGTAGTACCCCGATAGGAAAAGGATGCAATATTTTACAATAATTACGTCACGAAATGTGTGGAGAAATTTCACAATAATTGCATTAAGATAATTCGCCATAACGCAGCGGTTTTGTCAGAATAAAATTTCTAAATATGATATTTGCCCAAAAATTGATAAATTCAGCTCACGTTTGGCCAATTCCGCGACAATTTCCGAATGCGAACAAATACGCAGACTTGTTTCATGGATATCCGACGAAAACCGATGGATTCTTTATTTAAAACTTTGCCATACTGATTACGTTAATATTTCATGTCATAACATTTAAAAATTACTAAATTTTATCCAGATTTCGTCATATAATCTTACAGATCTTTTCCTATCGGGGTAGAATATTCTACTTGGCAGCGTACGCAATCACAGACATAAAATTCAATATTCGCTGCGATATAAACATACAATTTATTAGACACAATTTACAGTTAGCTGCAATCAGTCAACTAATTGTCTCTGTAAATTAGATTTTAAAGCTCGATGAAATTAACGTTTATAAGTGCGCGACCTGCGTGAAAAAAAGACAAAGTGTTAAACAAGGAACTCACCTTGGTGCGTTTTACCGGCCTGAGAGGCAGAGGGCTGAAGATACAATAAGGACTGTCGAATGCGTCAAACGTGATCGCTCTCTTGGCATTCGGCTTCCGTTGTTGTACGGACGTAAAGTCGTGAGGAGTCTGGAAAGGATAGACACACTAGCTACAGCCGGCAAATAAGAGATGTTCTTAGAAAAAAAAGAAAACAATAGAATTGGCTTTATATTTCAAAGAGTGAATATAAGGAGTACGAGAGAGGAAAAAGAAAGAGAGGAAAACGACTTGAGACTCGCAAATAATTGACGAAGAAAGACAGATCGAAGTATTTTTCGAGGATCAAGGAATTTGCAACGATACATCTCGTTGTGTCCTCCTTTCTCGTTCAACGCCTTTTCCAGAGGAAGAGAGAAAGAGCAAAAAGAAAGAGAAGAAGACTGCCCACAATTTGTGGAATGACTAGGCTCTTAGGTGAGGGCGTAAAGGCTGATTTTGGGCAAGGATGACTTTTGTTTGTATATCGCTCCCTGTCTATGAGCTCAAGATTTCACATCTCGAGACACTTTCTCAACTCATCTAAGTAACTATAATTTAAGAATCTTGATTACTTTTACACCGATTTTTCTGAATTATACTGAACTTTTATATGATAAGGAAAGTGAAAAAAGATCTCTCTGAAATTTTTTTCCGAAGAAAGAAAAAAGGACTCGAAAAAGACAGATGGGAAAACTTGTGATTTGTTCAACTTTACATTTAGTCAAGTTGAACAAATGTCCAAGTAAAAAGAAGAAAAAAAAAAGACTAGGCCTTCACATTTTAGATTCGCGCACTAGGGTTGTTCTCGACTGGATATCCCGCATAAATATCTTTGGATTGGGAAAAGATTGAGGTACTTTGGTACGCTAGGCCAGGCCTGTATAAGGAAAACGATTTCAGTTAGTGTAATGCAATTTATTAGTTAGTGTATGCAATTAACATGCGACAACTCAATATATCATAAAAAAAAAAGAAAAAACAAGTACATATAAATAATATAAATATTTACATATATATTATTTAAATATAAATATTAATAAAAATATTTAAAAAACATTACGCTCGTGCAGGGCTACATCGAGGATTCGTTTTAAAGGACGAAGATCTGACATGGAATGGATGTTAACATGTTGTTTGAAATGATAAAATTTACGTAGGATCGATTGTACGATACCCCTTTCTCATGCTACCGCATATTTTGCAAGCACAACATCATTAATATATTAGTCATTTGCGATTCATTGTCAGAATCCATTCTCAGCGAAGTTAAGACTGAAGCAAACAAAAACGAAACAAGATCGGTCACCTGCCGATTATATGTACAAGCTTACAACGAAATAATTAATAATTTAATTCTTCGAGCAAAAGATATATAAAAAAATGACCACAATTTGCAAGACCAACAAATGTCTGTCACAAAGGTATGAGCATAAATAAATTTAAATGCTTTTTCTATTGGTCACGATTAAATAACATGAACGTTTTCTCTCATTTTCGACGTATAAATTAATATTTATAGTTTTAAAATAATAAAATTAATAGTAATATTAAATAAATATAAATAATTAACGGCCAAGGTCTCGGCACTGGTATAAGTTTCAATAAATAGATCGAGTGACCTTAATGTTAGTTTATATACCTAAAATTAACAAGAATTAATAATCTTTGGATTGGGCAATATTAAGCGACGAAAGGAATACAAATAGCAGTAGAAGAAAAAAATAATAAAGAATTATCGATATCTTCTGCGCTAATTGGATTTTGTCCCTCAAATAATGAATAAGAAGCATTATATCAATGAGATGTGAAGATACAGGCAAAAAATTCAAGTACAAAGACATAGCGTTGAAAGAAAAGTTAGAAGGCCGGCTAGCGTGTCTAAGGACGATTGGTACGAGAATAATACCAGGATAGGGCGGGTTGATTATGAATTTGAATTGGATTTTGAGTACGTTGCTCTACCTTTGTAGGACTGGGTCCTGCCGTCAAAAAGCTATCTTCCAATGCCATAGATGCGGGTGAGAACAGTGTGGAAGTCTCCAAACTTTTACTCTACGATAAAAGATATATATTATTATCCGTTTGTCTCAAATTTCTCGAGATTTATGAGTGCGTTCAATGAACATAATAATTAGAATATCATTAAATTGCGGACGGCGTATATTTCTAGATTTATCAAGTGAGATGCATTTCGTAGAAGCTGATTACTTGTAACTTTCGTGTTCATTGAACGCAACGTGATTTGCCTCGAGCAATTGTTTGGCCAACATACTGGTGTTTCCACAAGGAAACTAATGTCGGAACTATCCTGAGATGCCCAAGCCTGACAAAGAGCCTTCCGCGCGCGCTTCCCTCCTGGAGCACTGTTCTCTTTACCGCGCCTTCGTATCATGCTGTTGTAGCCCGAATCTTCCTGAATCGTACTTGTTCCAGCCTCGTTTTCAACCTCCTGCTTTATTATTTCGGTCAGTGCGTCCAGGCGACTAGGAGTAGAGGGCAACTGTGCCGTTCCGCTTCGTCGTTCGAGCTCGGCAAGAGCGTTTTTGAACGGCGTTGGTGTTCTTGGTGTAATACCGTCTGTAAGAGTGAAAAAGAATCCTAAGAAAAATTTTTTATTTGTTTAAAATGTCCTACACATAAGCATTAGAGATTACGTGGACTAAGAAATAATAAATTTGCGAATTTACGATTCGTTTGAAACTCGTAGTGCGACACATACAAGTATATCCTAAAAGGGGTGTACCATTTTGACTTCGTCGGAAACCGGTAGGCTGTGGAGTCGTAAGCGGGCCAGGACTGCTCGCCTTGGGCGTACTCGCGCGCGGCCACGACGTCTCCGACGGGCTCAGGCTGTTGAGGAATTGCGAAGGACTGAACGGAAGTTGTTTGATAGGAGTCGAAGGGGTGGTGTTTCCCGTTTGCACTTGTTGGCTCGTTATGATGTAATCCGACTGATTCCCGTTGTCGGAGATGTCTATCCTCTGCAGCAAACTGTGCGCGTTTTTGCGTCTGCGTAATATAGGCGGCTGACTCTTCTTCTCCACGTGCTGCTCGGGTATGTCTTCCAAGTCGGGCATCGGCATCAGCTTTATCTCCGAGCTCTTCGAACCGGATGTCTCGGTTGATATTTGTTGCAGGTTGAAATATCTACGCAGAAGAAAGAAAAAAGTTAAAGGCTGTCGGGAGATATATGGACATCACGTCGTTCGTTTCAAAGACAACATACTTGGGTACTAGCGAGGCTGTCTCGGCCTTGGCTCGCGAAGATTCCCTTTTCGACGGAGATGCACACTTCTCATCGTCGTGTGTATGCCTGTTTAGCTGTAGCGCGTTGTATCCCGCTGCAATGCTGTTCCCAACATGCTGTTCCCAATTTCTGATCCAATCAATAGACTCGAAGTTGAGAGTCTGCGAAGAGCTACCCGCCGTTGAACTGCTAGTCGAGGCCTTCATCTGACTCTGTTCATCTTCCAGAAGAAGCGGATCCCTTGCGGTAGTGCCTTGCGTATTTTTTCTTTTGCTTCTGCCTAAATACAGTAAGTTTCGTTCATTTATCGCCGTGCTCTATCGAGTCTAACTGGCATTATAAACAGAATCATTACGTACAGTTCAACAACGAAGAACATATTTTACATTTATTAGGTTAAAATTTATATTGTTACGACATTACTGCATCAAAATTCGTAATCGCCCGTAAATAGTACCTTTGGTCGCAGTTCTTCCTTCTTCGCCTTCATATTTCCTTCTCATCGTACTATTCCAATGATTTTTAATAGCATTGTCAGTCCTGCCCGGCAAAAGCTTAGCGATCTTTGCCCATTGATTGCCGACCCTACGATGGGCCTCGACGATTACCTTATCCTCAGCCTCCGTCCATGCTGTTTTCTTTATCTCCGGATTCAAGTGATTGTGCCATCGTTCTCGACACTGTTTGCCAATCCGGCCTTTAAGATGCTTCGCTATCAACGTCCACTTTTTCGGGCCATATTTATCTACAAGTTCCACCACTTTCTCATCTTCCTGTAAAACAGAGAAGTTTATAAAATATAATAAAGAAATGTGTATTCACATGAGATATCTTAAGAAAATATTTGGCAAGCAACAAGAAATTCGTACGCATTATTTACATTGCATTTAAATCGCTCCTTTTAATATATGAATACAATATGCAAATCTTTTTAAAACTAATAAAATATTATTCGATAATAATTCGATAATGAAATAACCGAAATACGATTTAAGTCAGCTTTCTCCGGTCAAAAAATATAGTTTCAAGAAAGATGTTACGCCCTGAACGTATCACATCCTCTACACGTGTCTAATCGTAAATAATCTGATTTGTCAGAATGACACTCGATATATATGCAAGTATAAGGGGATACCGAGCAGGTATCTCGACCAAGGGATATCAGTGGGAAACGCTATAATCGCACGTACGCGTACGCAATTCGCGGAGTCGCGCTACTTGCCCTTGGCTGTTGCCAAGTGCATTGGCACGGCGACGCAGCATCACCGCGACCCAAACTTTTTCTTATTGCATATCCCACCGAGGCGAGCGCCGGACACGAATGCCGGGATCCTTATATCTGTATGCGGTTCGCCTCGTGTAGGTGGTATGCGGCAGTGCCGTACAACGACGCTATGCTACCCAGCATTAAAAAAACTCGATTAAAACGTGATCGCCTCAGGACATCGATACGGTACTTGGTCGTCCCTAACAACGCGAGAAAAACATTCGGTTTCGGGAAACTCGGGTTCTTTTCGGAACTTTAATAACTTCTGTTCTGCGAAACAATTCAGTAATTCTGGAGTTGCATAAGAGAATCCAAGTCTGATTGTATTAGATATACGCATGCATTCTATCGTACATATGTATTCAGGTGTAAGATTATCGAAGACTGATAAAAATTCGGGAAAGGTTTTTCGGGAATGATGAGGATCGGACGTTAGCGAAAGCTGCCCACCTCCTTCGTCCACGGGCCCTTGACCAGCTCCGGGTTCACGACCTTCGCCCATCTCTGTTGGCACTGTACGTCGCTCCGATCCGGGAACTGGCCAGCTATGATGTCCCATCGCAGACCAGTGCCTTGCTGTTCCGCGTTGCTCACTAGCTGTTTCAATAAAGCGTCCTGCAAAAAGAAAGATCAATGTGTAGGAAAGCGAGAAATATTTCGTTCCACCTTGCCCACGGTACATTTTATTCGCGCGCCTTAAATGCACGAAACGAGGAAGGACGGACGGACGGACGCATGGGAGATCGATCGACCCTCGTGGGCTTTCCCACGTGAAGCCGTGTAAGTGCACCCTATGTTCTATGGGGTAACCGAGGCATCTGCCTCCCGACACGACGACGCAACTCGCTGCAGAAAATACGAGGGGTGGACATTTTTTTGGGGGAGAAGGGGGATCCGTATGTTCATTGTTTTCCCCCGTCCTCCTGTCCCTCAACTTGCTACATGGAAGCGATACATGTATAACAATACGTGTGCCTGGCGTATAAAAAGGTACAGCCGGAATTGATATAAATTTAAAAGATCTGTCGGGAGAGTTTTCCGGACAGATAGTAAAATTTGCAAAAAAATTGATTTTATCGCGATTATTAAGATCCATTATTAAACATTAAAGTTTTTCTCGATGGATTGATTGATTCTCGATAGACTGACTCAAAGATCCAGGTTCAATCCTTCCACATATGAAAAACTTTGTGTTGAAAAATATTATTCCACTGTGAAGCAAAAATCAAAAACACATCTCAAAGTAAAAAACCGGGTAAATAAAATCGTGATACTACATCCTTTGCGAAGATCGAGAAGAAACAGAAAAAACTATTCTGACAATTCAGTATTAGATAACAGAAAAGACATATGACAAACTTACTTCTTCTTTGGTCCAACGTCCTTTATTTATGTGTTTCCCTTGTCCGTAATTGATATTTGCGGGAATTTGATTGGACACTTGATTTTGTACTTGATTGCTCTGACTAGCCGGTGTGCTGTACTCGTTGTCGGACTCTCCACCGCTGCTAGAATCGTAACCAGATCGGGACCTGGAATGACAAGCAATAACATAGAAGTGAGATAACTCGTGTCAAAGCAAACACCGCAGGGAAACGCATGAATATTTTTTTCAGTATAAATAGTTTAAAAAATCATCTCTAGATACTCTCAATATTAACCGCAAGCCTCTTCGAGATTTGATTTGTATTCATCGGGTACAGATAACACAGCAACGTGGCACGCGTCAGGTTTTATTGCATACATTGATAAAAAAAAAGATAAAAAGTACTCGATTTTTATAAACTTAGTATTAATAACGCAGGTAAAAAAGTATAGGAAATCGGAGATTAGATTCCGTCAGCGTAATTTCCTATAAATATTGCTAATAATATAGTCCTATAGGGAAATGAGCGTCTTCCTTCCCGTAACGTTCGCTCATAATCACCCGAATCAGGACTCCACAACACAAAAGCCGAATACGGAAGCTTCAGTGAATATCTTCTATCTATCCGGGAAGTTAACGGTTGAGACGGGAAATCACGGATGGGTGAGTATCCTTCCTGTCCCACTACTCTTCCTCCCTTTTTCTTCTTCTTCGTCGCTCGACTTTTATCGTCGCCGGCCTCTCCTAATTTCGCCACCCTATCGCGATTCGGGAGGCAATTCTGACCGCGAAAACGCCGGTTTTTTGCGGTTACAAACGACCTGAGCCTCCCTCGCTCCGCGACTTCCCGTCACGTCTCGTACGCAGGTAATTGGAGCTCTTCCTTATTGGGCTTTTGCATCCTTCGCATACTTCCCCAACCACCCCCCCCCCTCCAATCAAGAGTCCATCCTTTACTTTAACTTTACTTTTTTTACCATCGGTGGAATGATCAAGTTATAAGAGACTAAAGGCGCACATACAATTTATTTAACTTCATTAAAAACCCGCCGTCGTCGCCATTTATTTTTTAAATAACTTGTACTCAGTATTAATAACGTAGAAATTGGTAGAAAGTGGGAAATTAGATTCTATTAATGTAAAATGTTGCTAATCCTAAAATGTTGCTAATAACATCCTGCAAAGAAATGAACACGTTCCCTTCCTTAAAGATGAAATTTAAGTCATTATCTTGAATTAACTAACATCTTATTTTTAACTACCATGTGTCGAAATTTATTATTTTAATACAAAACAGTATTATTTTAATTTCATTAGTTCAGTTAAATTAACGATATATTGAGTATGAGTAGTGGCGACCTATAGGAATGATTAAAAATAATTCAAATAATACTACGAATTTAATAGTGTGTCATTTACACAAGTATATATATATAATTTTTCATCGTTTTACGTGTCAATTGTCAGAACTCTTTTGGAAACGGGATCGAAGATTCTGTAGGATCCTTCGGGGAAGCCAGAACCCAATTTCTCGATTACATCGACGATTAAATTCTGAATCGCAAAATTCTAATTTCTGTGAATTCCGGGGGTATGAATTTCACAGAGGTAGGTATAGGTCACGCCGAATAACAATGCATCCGAGAACAGAAGGCAATGTCGAATGCTCCTCGGTACGTGCCGTGCAATCTGCTTCACCCTCGCTTTTTCCCCTTTCCCTCGCCCCTAAACAGCTGCATACGCCGGGGAGAGTCCGGGGTGAGCGACTGAAGATATAGTTAGCTTATGCAACGCGATAGCAACGCAGCACCCGCGGAACGTATGCGTGTGCCGTAAACATATGTGTGCTGCAGATGGCCCGGGGTTCCTATCGTCGCTTCATACACGCCGGGCGCCATCGATCGAGACGTCCTCGCCCCTAATGAACCCCTATTTCAATCAGGTTTATCATAAATATCGCAGAATGAAAGAAAAATGTTATACCTACAGGCATATTTTGCGCTTAAAAAATAAATTCTTCGTAGGAAATAATTTGTTAACTTTTACCGTGGTGATGCGCGTGATAATTTGTCGCGTGCGAAATATGGCGCGCGACTCCAAGGCGATTTATTTCAAGTCGCGTAGTTGCTACGCATTATATAGACGATACGAAAGATGAAGTTACGTCATCGCGAACGGTCTAGCACCATGGAATGCAAACAGGCTAAAACGACACCACTCCCGTTTGATTATACGTCCGAAGAAAGAGGCTCTCTTAATAACGACGCGGCTGCTTGGCACAACGAGCGCTAGCCCCTGAGTAATATTATAATTGCGTCGAGCAATAAAACAAAACCTCGTTTTATCGAATGTACGTACATACCGATTAAAAACCCAGTCGTCGTGCCAATAAATTGAGAACGTAAGAGCCGCAATCCACGAAACGATGAATTAAGTCAATTAAGATGTTAATCGTACGTTTCGACTAGTAATTATAGTCGATTTTTTAGATGATAAGTTTCGGTAGTGCCATGTCCTGCAACTTTTTATTAATCTGCAAAGAATATCGTCTCTCCGCAGGTGTACATATTATGTTTACAGCGATGCGAAGCAATGTTTCGAGAATACTTAAGAGTCTGAGAATACTTAAGTGTAAGGTGCACGTGAGAAGGTAAAGCGGAAATGCCGCTGTAACGAAATGTATCAAGAAAGCATCGCAATATTCGCAATCGTCGTAATTTCTATCTGAATAATAATATTAAAGTCACAGTTTTTTGTTTGTATATTTTTGGGGCTTAATATAGACTTTTGCCAACTTACTGCAGACTTCGCCATGGAATAACAAAAATTAATTTTGCAGGACGAGCATAAAATTAAAAACAAAGAAAAACCATGTGTAAAGGCCATTGCACGTAACAAAGTTTTATTGTTAGTCATAATCGTAAGGCCGTAAGAAAATAGACCAATCACACTCGATTATTCTTCGAGCTCAAGGAGACTAATCGACTGTGATTGGTCTATTTTCTTACGACCTTACTATTATAACTAAAACTTTGTTACGTGCAATGGCCTTAAGAATTCCTAAATTTACAATTAAAAATAAAGAGAACCGTGAGATAAGAATTTCTTTAGATAAATCGACAGTTTTTCAGGAATAGACGTGAAAGTATCAGGAATTCTTATATAACACGTAACATTTACGATGTCCTCGCTATAGAGGAATTTGGGCACAGTTGTCACTAATTCTTGTTAATAAGAGAGATATCAAATTAGCACAAGAATTCCCGGAAAGTTACGTAAAGGTTCTCGTCTTCGCGGAACTCCTAACCGCCGAATCGCCTTCTTCGAATTTAAATCCTTCAGGCACGTGGCGTGTCTAAAAGGACCTCTTCCACATTCTTCATCATTCGCGAAAACACACCGGCTTAATCGCGGTCTCGATATAGCGAACGGAAACGTCTTCTACCTGAAGAGATATAGTGGACGGATGGGATATTCTAATCAGATTCGAGAGAAATAAAAAGAAGGTAACCAATGAAAAAGTCCATATATTTGCATACGCAAAATAAAAATTTAATTTAAGTTAAATAACGTCGAATCTTTAAATATAATAAAATAATAATAAAATACAAATAAATTTTTAGATAATTAAAATACTCACATTTATCTAAAATTTTATACTGCGACGTGAAAAATTAGAATTTCTATGACTCGAATATAAAAGATTTCGCGCAATGTCAGGTGTTGAAAAATTACCACACTAATCGGACAGCGAAAGCAGTTGGAAAATATTTATTCTTAAAGCCTGTTGTCATTGAAATGAGAAAATATATGGCAACACAAGAACACGACGATAAAGGGACATCCTTCGTCCTTCGATTATTTCGGCAAATTGTCAAATAAAATATTCGGGTAAATTTATCGGTGGTAACTTTTACCCGAGAGGCGACAACAAAAGCAGGTGCCGCTAACAGCTGCTTACTTATCTATGAAGATGAACGGCGTGTCTCTTTTGTCACCGTGCAAAAATTTCCTTCTTCAAAAGCTTTATAGCTCCGGTATACATAAAATACACATGTACATAACCGTGTATATCATGACATGTGTAATAAGCTGTGAAAGTTAGCCTTTAACGCAATACAAATAATGAACAGGACATAAATTCGGCATCGGCTGTTGCATGCCGTCAATTTACGAGGCTCAGCGTTTATTCGTTCGTCAATAATAAATTTTTAGATAATACAATTCATATAATCATAATCAAACTAATAGAGCTTTTCACGATCCACGTATTCGCTTATTACAGAGAGATATATCGAGCCTCCAGAGAGATATAAGACTCTCCAAATGGGGGGGAGGAGCGAGGGGGTGCGGATGGACGTCGCTAAATTTCAGAGACAATAAAACGATATCGCGAGACCGGGCGATCTGACTTCTCGTGAGAACGGGAGAGAAAGCCCCGGGGCTGTGCGTGCCGTAGTATGGACATCTGCCAAAGTCCCGAGCTTTCCCCTCTTTTTTTTTCCATGCGCACTTCTTCCGTTCACGTTCAGCGCTCACGCGTTCATTTCGCCTTTACGACACACACACACCGGGCGCCCTTAGCTCCTCTTCCTTCTTTCCTTACTTCCTCCTCGCTTCCGCCTGTCGCGCGTCACGCAACAATAAGGTCATCGTGCAAGGCGTCCCTTCGTGCGCGTATGAAAAGTCCGTCGACGGCGGCGGCGACGGCAGCGGAGATCGGCGATTACGACTTGGCAAAACAAACTTCGCACGCGAAGCTGTAACGAAATGTGCTGAAGTCATCGTTAATTAATGGATATAATAAGCTAATTTTTCATATCGATTTCTTTATAGATATTCAGAGAGTGCTTTCTTGACATTGCTCTTGTACTAATAATTATAATGTTCCAGATAATAATCTCATACAAAGATCTCTAATTATACGTTAAATTTTCTGATGGAAAGTTCAGACATCTCCTTTGGCTTCACTCTTCGGGTTTTTACCGTTTCTTTCGTATACAAGCCAAGCTCCTGAGAGGACTCTTTATCGCGCGAAATATGAGATATCGGCATTCATACGTCTTATCGAGCGAACCGTGCGGAACTTCGCGCGCCGGTTACAACATCCCCGACGAACGTAACAGAAACGGGAATATTGGGTCAACGCAAATACTGATCCCGCCGCCGCCGCCGCCGCGTTGGTCGCGTGCGACGCCCGCAACACAATTGATCCTTTCGTCAATTTTCTAGTGTCCGGGACCAGGTGTATGGGATCCAGGGAGCGTTCGTTCATGGCTGTGGCGTCAGCTGCTGCCCCGGTGAGTCTCACCCTCTTCGTCCCGGTCTCGTTCACGATCACCCAAGATACCGGCGCTTACGATGACGCGTGCTCCCCCCCGCGCCACGGCGTCATAGGACACTCGCGTCCGATGACACGAGTTGTCACACGAACCGATTGCTCGCCGGCCCGAGGTAAATGCTTTTGGAATTTGTGTCATTCACTCCCTTGAGTGAACACTCTTGCGTTCGTCGCCGTCGATGTATAACTGGGTTATCTTTGTTAATTACCGATCTCAGCGTAACGCATAACGATGTGAAATAAAGTGTTATAAAAAAATTGTTTACTATTATGTTCGGTGAAATCATAATATATCGAAATTTAATTTAGAACATCCAGCATTTCTAAAGAGTATATATTGATTTTTTAGAAGTATCGACTATTTAAAACTACTTATTTCTAAGAAGCCAATATATTTTTTTTTGGAAGTGCAATGTTCTAAATTAAATTATATGTACCTATACATTATTATATACTAATATTTATTATTTTTATATTCGAATATAAAAATAATTTTTTGAGATGCATCGAATATAAAATTAATTTTTTGAGATGTCATGTTTATGATAAGTACGACACAAGCGGCATTTTTATATTATTGATCAATAATATAAAAATGCCGCTTGTGTCGTATAACTTATCATTAATATGTCATCTCAAAAAATTAATAAGCATTTTTCATAGTATTCTTATTTCATTGAGAAAAAAAAGAACTTAAAAAATTTAAAAAAATCCGTCGCAAATAAATTTGATTTAATAGAAAGCAAAATCTAGAAGATTAGAGAACATAAATCATCATTGTTATCAGATCGGAGAGGGAGGACGTAACTCATCACTAATTAACACGAGACATTATTAAATCGTTTTCAGGTATGTGACTATGTCTGGTGGCAACAAAATCTTTTTGTTTTCAACCTCGTCATAAAAATTTCGTCGCCAAGGAGTCAAGCTTTCTTTCTATCTCAATGATCCCTTTTGCTGCTACGAAACGGACGAGACTCTGATGGGTGGCTCTCACGGTTGACTAAGTATAAGGTTATTGACATCGCAGAACCTGTTTCGATTAAAATATCTGGTTAAAAGAGTACATGAAAGATTCCTCTTTTACAAAAAAGAAACAATCAAGCCATTAATAATTTCGTTACATGCGTAAGAGTCAAAGTCAAAGACGTCGATAGATCAGTATCAAAGCTCGAAACGCGAGACGCGGTATCATTCTTCGATCAATGCTAAATAAATATTGCCTCGACATATTTTAATCTGATGGTAAGAATTACCTATTTGCGCACAGGGCCATACCGAAGCCCGAATGTGAAAGTCCGGCCGCGAAAGAAGATCCGATAAAGTTTTCTCGCCGCCGCCGCGCGTGCATCCAGATCGACTCGAAATCGCTGGAGGAAGATTCCTGGCACGAAAACCAGCTAGTTTGGCGGACAGCGTATTTTAATGAGGCCGCTAGACGTTCGTGAAGGATCATCGCTCGGCGCGGAAGGCCACGGGGCAAGATATACAGGGCCGCGCCGCCGAGATGAATTCCGTGCGCCGCGCCGCGCCGGTTCAGACATGCACGGCGCGGCGTGAGTACGACCGGGGTAAACGGCTAGGTAAGCATACGTATGTACCTACCTACACGTGCACTTTATATACGCGCGAGGACCGTGCGGGCCAGCCAGCCAGCCAACCAGCCAGCCAGCCAACGACATCAGGGTGGAAGTCTTTACCGAAAGACATCTGGCTACCACCTGCCTCGATGCCCTCGCACTCGCTCCATCAAACTTCCCCATAATAGAACGCTCCCCGAGCATACGCACCCGCTCTCATATGACGCGTGCACATGTGAGGAGGTACACGTATGTACGTGTGTGCATCGCGACCGTGTGACTCATATACCGGCGCGGACATAGGGTTGCGCGCGTACGCGCCGGCGATAATCGAGTGATCGCGCCGCTCCTCTCCCGTTCCCGTGGGGTTGCACGAAAATACAGGTTTACGGTATGCGATAAGGGTCTCTCCGCGTCAATGCCGTATCGAAAATTAAATATTCATCCGCAATCTAATACGAACGACGAAAGTACCTATTTCCGCATCGAGACCGTATTGTCATCGTGAGCAAAATTACGAAGATAATATGACTACATAATATACTACATTTTTTATAATTATTTCCTTCTACAGTGAACATACGATATCACTTCAATAACGATTTACATAAAAAGTGTGATTTTATATTATATATATCTATAAATTATTTATTTATATATATTTTTTAATTATTTCTTTGCAATTTCATCTAACATTTCTCTTTTGTAATTAACTTCGGACAGAGAAACCTTATTTTCTCATAAAATTAAAAGATTTAATAAAGTTAATTTTAATCAAGTACTTATAAAATCAAATCATATCGAAAATATTAATTATTCAGCAAGCAATTGGCTTATTCTACAATTCTTTAGATAATGTATATATAAGAATATGCATTAACCGGTCATTCACTGGTGCATCTACCCCAGTGTACATACTATCTCTCATTACCATACACATAAATATATATATATATATATATATATATATATATATATATAATACGCATGCACGTCTACAAGACGAATTCCATCACCCCTCCGTGACGTGAAAAAAAGGCGGGAAGACCCTCGGCAACGTGCGCGCGCGTTTCATCCCTCTCGTTCGTCGAGGTGCGCCTTGTCGCCATACACCACGCCTTTTATCCCCGTGCCCATTGCGAGGCGATTGTACATCGGACGAGCCACCCGGTGCTCGTTCCCATGACAAGTGCGATGGGTATTTTCACTCGTGAATCTTTAATTCCACCGTGGGAATCGAGTCTACATAGACCAAAGATCCGCGCACACTGCACCATATGTATGTATGTATGTATGTGTGTGTATATATGTGTGCGCTTGTGATCCGATTAAATTACATCTTCCGCGATCGAGACAGAACGCGGTCCTTTGTGTCATTACGCGGAGATCTCGCTGAGGGGGAGGAAAATCCCCTCGCGGAAATTATCTCGTCTAAAATATGAACCTTCGTGCCTTTCTTATATTCTAATAAGTAATAAACATATAAGTTCATATTTTTACTTAGAATATAAAAAAGATGAAAAGAAAATATGGTACAAGATAAAATAAAATATAAACAATAAACATAAGAAGCTATTCAATGATTAGGAGAATGTTCAAAGAATAAATAATTCTACTAGAAAAGAAAGATTTTTCCAACTTTGATTGATTAGAAATGTAATATAGAAAAAATACATACAGATACAGTTTTTATTTTTTAGATACCTGATGACGTTTAAATCTTTGCTTTTATATTTCAATGGCGTCTTGGTATTCTGAATACTCGTCTAATTTTGAGTACTAAATTAATTGCGCATCGAATATGATAATAAATGCGAGTGACTGGTCCCGCCAGACTCCGAAAGGTGGGTACAGTGGCTTGCTTAGACAAGATTATTTAGGGGCGTTTTCAGTTCAAGCATCTGCTGGAAATCAAGTTCGCCCTTGCGAGCCCGCCGATCGGCATCTCGTCGACCCCGCGCGGTGCGCCAAATCGATATCGAAACATAATGAAAAGGAAAGAGGAACGGGCTGCGAGAGCGGGGTCGGAGGGCCGCGGTCCATCCCGTCTTAAAAGGAGCCTCCTCAAGGGGCCCGGTCGCGAATCTCGTCGGCAACCCCCTTCGAAATTTGTTATTTGACGTTTTTTTTTTTAGGGTGGCTTTCTTCTGGTTCGCCCCACACGGTCCGATTCCGGCGAAATTTTAGGGCAACGACTGCACGGCAGCTGTCCAGACGTGTCGCCGCGATTCAGTTTTAAATTCGATTGTAGAACTCGAGAAATTTAATCGCATGCCCGAGATCACAACGCGCGCTCCGACATTTCCCATTGAGGGAAACGTGTCCCTTTGCGCGTTGACTTCAATTCTAATGACGAGGCGAGGAACTCACAGATCTCACCGACGATTCGTAAACCCCCCGAGACCGAGCTGAGGGATAGCTCTCTCTCTCCGGTCCGAAAGACCACACGCGACGCGAGTACAATAATACACGATCTATTTATGTAAGGGACCCCCGGGGCGCGCAAGTGATGTATAGCTAATGAGAATTCAGGCAGTTTTAAAAATGTTTTAATGTTAAAAGAGGAAAAGCTTCTAATCAATTTACCGTCTTTGACGATTACCATTGCAAAAACGTATCGAACGACCTCGACAAATATCGTGAAAGTAATTATCAAAGATAGGCGATTAGGGATTAGTTAAAATTAATTAATAACAGAGGTGAAAACCTAGACACAATAATTTTATAAAATAAACACATTTCTTAATTTAAAAATTAAGAACAAAATAAAAGTTGCAAAAGATTTTCAATCAAGAAACATTAAATTTTTTATATCGACGATTGTAAGCTACGTAAGTATATATTATTGCGAATCGATCGGTTTACTTCGGAAAGAGGAAACCGTATTATTATCGTAAGTATCGCGGTATCAATAGCTATTTCCGCCTCGTGGCCAATGACTTCGATACACGCCACGTGGGGAATCCACAGAAAGAGTCGGAAGACGGAAGATCTCAGAAATCGTCTCCTTTCCTCTCTCCCATCTATCCCGAACAGCCATTCATGTCTCTGCGTGTTTGCGTGGAGCTAACATCCTTCCTTTTCCATTCGTTGATTTCGTAGCGGAGTCTATGCTAATATCTGACCTCCCAATGGTACTCGGCATGCAAACTTAATGACCTCTCCAAGATCTCGGCTAAGTGTGAAATCGTTAGGGTCCACCTTTACGGCAACCTTGCTGTTGCTAAGCAAAAGACCTCCCATTGTTTCCTTTAATTTTTCGAACCTTCAACCAACGAGACATTCGGCAATCACGTAGAAGGCAGTCGCTTGAGCTCATAAAATTTAAAACTTTATTTAAAAAAAAAACTTTTCCCATAGAATTTGTCCTATCCCTAAACTTCTTTTGAGGATTAATAAAATAAAAGCGGAACATAAAAGTAGGCAAATAAATAATACATGGATATTTAAGAAAATGCGAGGAAAATGCAGGATAAAATAAAATATATTTTACAGCATAAATAATTTTTAAATTTACATATACAATTTATATAAAAAATATTAGTCTTATGTTAGATCTATATTCGAAAAGAGATCCGAATGACGGGCAGAGCCGAGCACAAAGCGTTCTTATTCACTATGAATTTATAAGCAATAACTCTCAGGCAAATACAAAAAAAAAAAACCCGCGGGAAAGTGGACATCGCAAAGTGTCTAATCAAAACGAAAGTGATGGATACTTCTCGCAAGGAGATATTCTTCTCGACGAAAGGAACGGAACCGGGCCCCAGGGTCGAACCCAGAGAGCGAAGAGGTACAAAATAAACGATGCACAAATTTCCAGCGCAAAATTGACCTGGAACCGGGTTTAAATCTCCTTAGTCAACCTAGTCTCCCCCTGTCTCTCCCGCTCCCCCTTTTGTCTTGCCGAGACTGTATAAACCTGCGAGGACGACCGGCCCGAAAAATACGAATAGTCGCCTCACGTTTCTTTTTAACTTCGAAATTCGCTCTGAGCGAATGGCGTTTTGAAGAGCGGCGCGATATTCGTACATACCTTGCCGGGTACCATGCTGCGAGAGTAACCACGATGTTACCCGGGCATTCTTGTCTACCATCCATCCGTTCATCCTCGGACGCTTGTCAAGCTTTTTCCCCTGTTCCCCTTTTCCTACCTACCGCTGGGAATCGGAAATGGCGCTGAACAAATATCTCTCTCGCAAGGTATTACCGCGTATTAGATTTCCATGTCCTTTACCCGACCCTTATACATACCAGACCTGACATTTCAACGGAAACAATTGCAATTGTTACTAAAATGGCGTTTACCTTTGTATCTACCTTTGAAGCAGACCGCGGAGAATTCTCAGAAAATAAAAGATGCATTTAGCACTATGGTTTCTTCCGAAAATGTTCCATTATATTTTTTTTCAATTTGTACACGTCCATAAAAATTGCCTCCTTTTAACAGTGTGTACCTAAAGCGACAAAAACCCTAGTCTAAGTTGACTGCATCACACCGAGAAATATAATAAGGAGGAGTAAATGAAACCTACCGGCATGCTCGAAAAAAAGCATTCTTTCCTTTTCACAGAAAAAATGTCTCTATGGTAGGCACATGGCTGAAACGGTACGTTGCAACATAATGGAAAGTTTTCGGCGTCTTAAAAAGAACGCAGTTTCTTGAAATGCATAAAGAATTTTCTATTATAACGTACGTGTTATTTATCTAAATTACTTGTATCTGTATTAAACGCTGTTTAAATTTATCCTCGTTTATTTTATAGTAAACGTTTGGAAAAGCTCTGAAAGTTCTCCGAAATACGTTCCGAACAATCGGCCATTGAAAATGAAAGACTTTTTGGGAATCAAGTGAGAAAGTAGCGAAACTATTTTTTCACACGGTAAAGTAAACTTTGATAAAAGAAAATCTTTTAAAATTACATATATAACGTCAAATATCGAGAAACTGCAACAAATAGCTCCCCTCGACTTTTTTGCTATGAAAGAATTCACTAAAAAAGAAATTAACCAAATTGAGTCTGTTCGAAAAACATTCGATTACATCTCCTATAATATATTGTATCATTAAAAATTCATAAGATACTCATTATTTATGTGTATTATATAGCAAGATATTTAAGAGATATTAATCGTATTCTTATAAATAGGAATCGTGAATCGAGAATCACATTATTTCTGAAAATATAAATTTCACCAAAATCAAACATTTTTATCAATTTAATTAGATACAGCAAAGTATATGGTTACTGACCACAATTTTAATAATCTTTTAAGTATTTAATAATTCAACAAATAAAATTTTCAATAATTTAGAGATATTGTAAAAGTAATTGCACAAGAGCAGGATCACAATCGTCTTTTACTACTTAACGCATTTAGTGTTCGTTTAAAAAATTGAACGAACGCATCCAGGAAAGTTTTAAAAGATTTTAAAAATTGACTATCATCTGAACCACAAGATCGATATAAACGCCAAGATTAGTTTACTTATAGAATATAGATACATAAGTTTAATTAGTAAGAGCTGGAGACTCTCTTGGAATAACTAAAGTAAATAAAAATATTAGCAATATGGAAAGATACGATCGTATTTATCTCTATTAGAATTTAATCTAAAATTTAATAGGGAATCTAATATCTTATATCAAATACTTTTTGTAATTTCACTAATATCTTATGTCTAATAAATATTTCTCGGTAAATGCTAGCGGAAGTAATTCAAGATTCACTAGCCAAGCTAATGAGAGTAACAAGTACGCGCCAAGACCAGCTTCATATAATCTGCTTTGCGATAACGCTGTATCCTTTGATATCATTGCGTCATATTTCCGTTGTCGGAATGCCGCGCGCATTCCCTCCACCCTCGCATTCGTATATACGCGATATCACCGGCGGAGTTTTCTCTGGCGATTGAATATTTGGTCCAAGGGACTTTGATGTCGTAATATATATGTCGCACTTAAATCTCTTCAGCGCGATACGCGTATGAAAGAATTTCGAAAGATACTGAACCTACTGCTTATATCGCGCGTATTTGTACAGCGACGAATCAAGAGAGCCTGATGAAAGTACCAAAAGCGATACAAAGTTATCGTGTTTGAAAAATATAAATAGATCGGAGCAGCATTAAGGACGGTAAAAATAACAAATTTTTGTCATATCCAATATGCTAGAATATTTTGCAAAATTATTTAAAAAGCGTGTGTTAAAAATCGTAATCAAAGGTCTACAATATCTGATTTTTATAAATTGATCTGTTAAATTCATCTCGATATAGAGAAGCAACGAAATCCGGGTAGACGAGGAGACGAAATGGAACAACTAAAGATCTCCGATTGTGAAGAAAAGGAGTAAGAATTCAAATATAAAAAATCCTCGAGAATTTATGGGGTATTAAATTATATTTTTTTTTTTATATGAAGAATGTAATAGTTTCAAAAATCTACGCCATTAAAATACTATTCTCTTCTCTCTCGTCTCTTAATATTCCTTCCATAATAAATTCCCAATTAAACTTCCCCTCTCATCGCGTCCCATCACGACACAAGTCTACAAGAAATATTTATCGACCGATTTGTAGGTCGATCCGCAGGTACGATCTTTGCGACAAGAACCGAACAGATATTATAAATAAACACGTGCGTGGGCCTCTCGAGCCGATTATACTTACGCTTCCGTGATCGGTGGTGAGCAATAGGACGAGTGATAGGTCGCTATCTCGTTGTTGATCGACAATCCATTCGGCCCGAGCAATCCAGTCGAGAATATATCCATCATAAGCGGCGCGGACGATTCTCGCGGGTGGCGGACAAGAGAACGGGGAAACGGGGAACGGGAACGGGGACGGGGATGGCGGACGAGGGGGCAGAGCCGAGGGAGAAAGCGCGCGGGGTTCGGCGATAAATGAAAATATCCTCTCGCCCGCGTAGATGCTCCGAGCACCCCCCGGCTTACGAGCACTACCGCCTGCACGCGTAGTAGGTAACGACGCGATCCATTGCGGCGGTCCTGCTGCGCGTCTCCGTCTCCGGAGAATTTTGCTCTACCTCGCAAAAGGAGAACCGCGCCTCACGCGGTCATGTTTACGCGCTTTCCCGCGGTCCCGCGCAAAATGAGACCCCTACGAGCGTCGGCACGCCACGCGCATCCCTTCTCCACTTTCTTCCTTCTTCGGCTTTTGTCTTTTTTCTTTTCCCTCCGTTTTTCTCGTGAAAGCGTGTATATCTCGCTTCTCCCGACCGGACGGAGGAATATCCGTCGATCCTCGAGATCGCGAGGGAGAGAACGCGACGCCTAGCACGCTACGATAAACGGTGAAAGAGGGATGCGCGCTCCGACGCGCGCGCGAACGGCGCTATAAGTTTACGCGCCGAAACACTTCCACTGCCCCGATGGGTATCACGTCGCGCGTCAGCACTCGGCGATTTCGGTGGGGAAGTGTCGCGCTGAACGATCCACTTTCAACGGCGGTCGAGTTCGGACTGGCGATCGCTATCCGAAGGAACTCTCGCTGGCAGCACCGCAGCAGCAGCAGCAGCAACAGAAAACGGCAGGTCTAACGCTGGAATCGGTGGCGGGGAGAGAAGGGGAAAGGGTCGACCCTAGGGAGAGAAAGAGACGAGAAGAGAGAGAGGGGGGGAACAGGAAGAGAGAGAAGGAGACAGAGAGAGAGAGAGAGAGAGAGAGAGAGAGGGAAATGCACACGAGGAAACCGGCATGGCATCTCGACTCCGAAGAGTCCGAAGGGTGAGGTGGAACGAAGGCGCCGGTCCGGTCGTCTCTACGAACTTACATGCATACGTGCCTCGGAACGTACGCGGGGAAATCGCCAGGAACGATCGACCGGCAAGAGGCGGCGATGTACGACGCAATGCGCGACCTGATGCCTGTGCGGAATAACAATCGACGCCGATAAGTAGTCGGAGAAAAGGGCGCGCGAGAGGAAAGCGTGTTGGAGAAATCCATTCATTCTCAGGCCCGCCGCGCTGACGTCGCTTTCGAGTTAAGTTCCATTTCGACGAATTGCACGTATTTCGTATAGAAAGAGCATGATAATAAAATCAATCTGTCGAAAATGCCATCGAGTTCCCTTAAAATTGAATTGTCAAACCGTTTAAGTGAATTTTCCAAAATTTATGAAAAGGGTACGCTATGAATAGTTAAATCCATTTTGCGTAACGCGTAACAACATTAAAAAATCTCTCTTGCGCTCGATGCAGCTCGAAAATCGCTGCCACCCAGAATTTATCGTCAAACTTTAGAAAGGTTTTGTTATTGTCATTGCTTTATTACTTATATCTATAAAAATTAAAATATAATGTTTACAGCAAATTTATTTTGTGCATGATTTAATTTTTCTCTCGGCGAGTACCGCTCTCAAAAGCACGAGGGAATTGAACGCCTTGAACGGCGCGGTGTCCTTAAAACAAGAGGAGCGCTTTGTTTGTGGGAATGTACTTTAATAGCGGCGCATACCTTGGAACTCCACGGACTACGCCTTAAGCTACAGCTACACTGCAGACACCGCTGCTCGCCGAGTGTCTCGACATGGAAATTTCAGAACCGAGGACGACGGGACCGAAATAAATATAATGAAAAAATAATTGGTATATCGATAGCATAGACAAGTCATTTTGTGACATCAAACAATGCGACTTGTTTTCTAC
The DNA here is from genome assembly GCF_030848805.1 of Temnothorax longispinosus. Lineage (NCBI taxonomy): Eukaryota > Metazoa > Arthropoda > Insecta > Hymenoptera > Formicidae > Temnothorax > Temnothorax longispinosus. The sequence continues at coordinate 20,057,208 of NC_092364.1, read as the reverse complement.
AAATGTCTCTAACGCCAGTTACGGTGTAATCTGCACTTTGCCATATTAAAATCGACATTTACTCTTCTAACGTCATAATATAAAATAACAGGTTGCAAAACAACAAAAATAAGGAGCGTCATCCTATTTAGACCGTTGTTAAAATGCTGTTGCACAACTTTTATGTAACTTACTACAGTGTAAATGGAACTTTAAGTCGGTTAACCCACGAGAGGTACACCGAGAAAAATAAGAGAAAGGAGAAGTGGAGAGAAGGAAGATGAGAAGGAGAATTGAAAGAAAGAGAAGAGGTAAGAAAGGAGAAGGAGGAGGAGGAGGAGATCGCGGCGACGCTGACGAGGAAGAAGGACGTGAGAAAGACGAGGAAATGAGAGGAAGGGTTGCGGACTCCGGGATAAGCCGCAAGGTCTCGGCGGTATCACGCCGTCATGTTCTGGGAACCGATCGATTCCTTGACGAACCGCGGCAAAGGAATTGCGAGTCGATGGCGCGAAATCATGGAACCTCCTACGGATCACGCTTCGAAGAATATCAGGGACGAAAAACGCGCCGGAATTTCGGCGAGTCCAAATATATTTCTTCCTGACATTACATTAAACATATATAAAAAATTAATATAATGACAAGATTTTTCTCTCTGTCAGAACCTACATTTTTTCTTGAAATCTCTTTCTCCTTATTTATTAACGATTTACGGTTTGTCAGTAAAAATAACAGGAGTTTCAATTTGTCGTAGGAAGATTTCAGTTTATTGAATAGAAAGCAGGTTTGTGCTGAAATACGCTCGCTATTAATTTCTTTTTAAATACCGACGAAATTCGTGCGCCAACGTGATCGAGAAAAAAATGTGGAAGCTGAGAAAGGCAAGAAGAAAGAAAGATGGAGGGAGAGAGAGAGAGAGAGAGAGAGAGAGAGAGAGAGAGAGAGAGAGAGAGAGAGGACATCACGAAAAGGAGGCGACGTCGCGTGACTCGTCCCGAGACCGGGAACCCGCTTCGAAATTGAGAGCGGCATATGTCGAAGTTGAAAGAATATGCAAAATCTGGAAGAAAGGACTTCCTGCGAGATGTATGCAACCGCGAGAACGAAGCGCGTCCGGGCGGGCGGTATTCTCCGCGGCGCGGCGGCTGATTCCGAGAAGAAACGACGAATAGAGAGAGAGAAAGAGAGAAGGTCGCGACGTGGAAGGAAGAAAAATGAGGAACCGACGCGGACGCCGCGCACAGGTACACGGCCGTGCTGATACCTCCGGATTGGATGCAGGTCGCTACATGACACGGACAGGTTTTCCTCGACGAAAAGAACACGACGGGCGCCCCGCCGCCTTCCGGGTTCTCAATTCGGGATAAAAAGACGAGAGCGCCGACCGTGGCGGTCCAGCCCAAGACTCCACACAGCTGAGAACCGCCAGCGGCCGTCACTGCTCGGCAAAAAGATAATGAATCCGCAGGATCTCGCGAATAACGGACAAACGTCTGGTATTGTGCGCGATTTTTGCAAATCACCTGTTATTTTTGAGAAACCTCGGCGGACCGTTTTCTCAAATTCTGCTGAAATTATTTTTTCTTAAATGATCGCATGACTGCGATTACTGAATATTCGATTCTTAGAGATATAAATAGTTACTTATGATACGTAGCAAATACATAAATGCAATTACTATTTTTCTATATAAATTATTTAATTTATTGGGCATTTGACATTATATAGATACGTCAAAGATAAAATATTAATACAGAGTATTAACTTTCAGTACTCCAAATCTTATACCTGAAAATAAAATTATTGCTGCAAAATAATTATCGTTTTACTTTTTCTATTATACTTATTTTTCTTGCAAATGAAGTTTTTTCTCCCCTCTCTGTTTCTCTCTCGACCGCACCAGTTCACGGTCTGCTTTCTGTACAGTCGAATGTTTGTGAGTCCGAATTTGATTATCTCTAACCGACCTGTGGACGAGGGTTATACGTACGCGGTAACCCCGTAATTTCGAAGGCATTAATACCCAACGCGTCCGCAAATCGCCGAAGTTTATTACGGCGGTGAAGTTCGGCCAAAGCACCGAAACGGGACTCTGCCGGCCGGTACAAAGCCACGAAAGATTATAACGTTCGAGGCTCCCGGTGAGGTTTCGTGCAATATTTCAAGAAGATTTATTCACGAAAACAGTCTTCTATATGGCGAAATCAAAAAAAAGGAAGCTGAATTTCACCAGCATATTCCATTAATAGCGATAAAAAAAAATGTCATATAAGCACGAGCTCACAAATGCAACTCTTTTCGAGTTACGGATATTGAAGGTTGTCTATTGGCAGAAAGATTCCGACATCAGAGTAAACCAGCAATATCAAGTATGTAAATATTACATGACATTGCTCTCGGATATTACAGCGGAGCACAAACATAGAATTATTATTCCTACTAACAACGTAAGAAGGAATAATAATTCTATGTTTGTGCTCCGCTGTAATATCCTACTGATGTCAATGCTGCTATACTATGACGCCACGTACTCAGCCTTCGTCCCCTACGCTTACTGAATTATCTCTAATTTTGTAGATACATATATTAATCTGGGAATAGTCACCTGGGGGTGATTTTTACCCTCCAGTAGCGTGGAAGATATAGCTCAGTCACAATAGTTCTCGCTACTGTTCGACAAAATCCATATCTATTTTTATTTCTCCATACTTTTTTTTAAATATTAAGTATAATATAAAATATATTAAATAAAATACTCTTTTGTAATATTAAGTATGACATAACTCTATATACATGATTTCAAATACTAATAAATTGTAGAGCGACCAATATAATACACAATATGTAGCTAATAATAGCGACTTTTAATTCGAATGCAAAAACTCATTCAGATTTCTCGATTCGCGAATCCTAAACACGATTTCGTTAGAGAGAAAACATTCTGCCCGGAGAAGATCGTGTGTTCGCCCGCGTTTTTTCGCGACCTTCTCGTCGAGAATGACGCGGGGCGATATCCATGCCACGCACGCATCGCGCGTCTCCGGTCTCGTATACATCTTTCCGAACTGCATCGAATTTGTGTATTATGGGACCGGCGCGCGGCGTATTAAAGAGCCACATGCGACGCGATGCAAAGCGCGGCGCGTCACGGCGTCGCGTCGCCGGGTGTCGATCCCTGCCCTGCGCGCTCTCGAGCACGCCGTGCGCTGAATAGCGGCGCATCCGCGCGACGGGTGAAAGAGACGGGGCCCCGACCAAACCGGGAGGGTTCGCCGCCGCTCGTCCGCCTCTGTTCCTATGAACGAGGCAGCTGTCTCTCATTTGTTTCCGCGCGCGCGCGCGCGCTCGCGCGAGATGACCGTCGACATCGTCGCCGGCGACACCGAGAGGTCAATCTCGCCGATTATTCCTGCGCGGATTCTCCGACGAGAGGAATCATCTTGCTGGGCGGCAATTTTTATCGACCCGTTTATTAAACTGAGTCTTATTTTTGTACACAAATTTTATATTGCGATTTTTATTCTAAATATAAATCACTATCTATTTAATTATTTTAATTATATCCGATTTTTAATTATTCCCGATTTGCGATCGGGGCCACGTCGATTCGACGTATTACTATGTAGCGTTAATTATAATTAAACATTGTGACTTACGTAGTAACCGCGTCGTACTCTCAATGCCCATTATTAACTCTACTCTGTTAATTTAATTATTTTAGTATTAATTTGGGATTCTCAGAGGAGATATAAGAGCAATCGTAGTTTGACTGAAATTCTTCGATGTTCCTAGCCGGTTTTTAACGGTACTGCTCCGGTTTTGGGTCAACTCGTTCTATTTTGTGATTATTTTGTAGACATTCCTAACTCCTTTATAAATATTATGGCTTTATTAATTTTTTTTCTAAGTAAATTTTTAGTAAATATTAGTTAGTTAAAACATTATTTAGTTAGTTAAATATTATTTATAATTAAATATTTTATTGTGCATAATAAAAAATATATATATTCAATAAAAGTCGTGTTAAAACATGGACAGGCGTGGAGACGTCAAACGCGTGCGGGCAACCGAACGGAATGATTATAAGAGTACGATCTTCCTACGCGAATAAATGGCGCGAAATGCGCGTCAAATAGAGGACCAGAGAGCGAGCGGCGAGAAAAGGGGGACGTGGGAGGTGCAGGAGGGCACGAACCGGGCGCGAACGGCAAGGCCAGGACGCGGAAGGGCGTGTGCACGAGGAGAGACCGCCAGCAGGCGATGGCACGCGTGGTTGTATATATACGTTCGTCGTCTGCGTTTTGTCCTCGTCTAGCAGTTGCCATGCGAAGCACTGGAGCCCGCGGGTTGACGTCACCCTATCTCCCGACGGACAAGCTTAAAATTGATAAGTGGGACCTCGCGTGGGCCGTTCCGGGACGAAGAGGAGGATCACTCTGTTTACGAAGTATTCCCGCGCGTGGAAATAAAAAAGCGCGGGAGAGACCCTTGCGTTCATCGATCATCAAATGGATGGACGAGATCCCGAAGTTTTTCGAAAGCTCGTAACAGACTACGCGATTGAGAATAAGTCATTAGAACGGATTATTTAATTGATCGAATTTGAATCTTCAATTCATCCATCTTAATCGCAAATGCATAGTCTGACGCGAGTTTTGAAGATCTACTCCGGAAATATTCAAGAACATCTGTGTCAGATGTTCTTATATACATAGGCTCCGTCTATGCTCTGTTTGTTTTATACTTTGTTCCACGTTTCTGTCTACCTTGTGATCTGTTTATCACGTTTTGCTTGCATTCTATCAACATCGCAAACTACATTCTTTTATTTTCAGGTAGGCATCATAGCAGCGGCATTACTGACGTCTCACTTTTCGCAGATGCATCTGAATATCAAACACATTATATTTACCTATTTTGTTATTACCAATCTTATATGCGTAAAAATTATTGTTATTGTCACGTCAGGCCGATAAAGGATTATTATCATCACGATTGGAGCAATAATCTCATGTTAGAAAGTTTTTCAAGAGAGAGAAAGAATCTTCGAGAGAAGACTCTTCGGCTTTTATCGCAAAAAAAATATATATACAATCGTGAGAAGAGTACTTTAAACTCCAGAACCTTTGAAATACTTTGTACTGATGTTTACGTGAAATTTTTATGTGTTTATTGTGAGATCGATGCCTGTGTACAAAACAAGTTTAACCCGAGAATAGTCACCTATTTTTCTTTTTGCGTAAACGATCACCTGGGTATTTTTTTTTACACCCCAATTAAAAGTCAACAAGTATTATCAATTACATATTGTACATTTGATTCTACAATTTATTAGTATATTCGAAATCATTATAAATTTATTCAATATTTTCTATAAAAAAGTAAGAAAAAAATAAAAAATGGGTATGGATTTTCTCAATTAGTAACAAAAAAATATAAGATTTATTTAACTTTCTCGCTGCTGGGGTGTAAAAATCATTCCAGGTTACTACCCCTGGGTTAAAGATGATTTCGACCAAACTCCGATTAAAACTTAATCGGAGTTAACTTATCAAGTAATATATCACCTATAATGTTTTGTACATAGATAGAATTATTAATTGTTGTTTATATAGAAAGAGAGGTCGAGAACAATGAATTATATAGTCGAAAATCTTGCTTTGAGCGACTTTGCCGGTGAAATTACTTAATCGCGATTAACTTAATCGGAGTTTGAGCGAGACTCCCTTTAAAAATCTTCAACAGAGTAAATTTTTCGATTTTAACGTCGTCTCTTGGGTCTCACCGTCTCTCACGGCTGTATCTTATTAATTCTTATCCCGAAGGAGAAAGTCGATCCTTTCGGCGCGGGTTATTTTATACTTCGCTCGGTTATCGGATACAAGAATGAGAAAGATGAGATCGCGACGCGAGCGGATAAAACAAAAGCGTTACCGAAGACCAAGCGAGGCTGGAAATCATACATTGCATCTTCGTAAAAGACGATACAAAGAGAATATACAATAATATAACACAAATTCAAAAGTCAAAAGTGTAATCTTAAAAATTTTATTCTTTTCTATCGGCACCTCTTGCGCAGGGTTATTCTATACTTTTCTCGGTTATCGGACACAGGAATGAGAAAGGTGAGATGTGAGATCGACGCGAGCGGATAAAACAAATAAAAAGCGAATGTCACCGAAGAGCCAGACCGGAAATTGTACATTGCATCTTTATAAAAAGTGACATGAGAATAACACGATATACAATAATGTAACGTAAATTTAGGAGAAATATTGTCGATTACAATGAAACGTTGTATAAATTTTCTGGCCTGAATATTCGAGGAAAAAATATATTTGACGATACTTATAATATATTAACAAAATTTCTATACTAGTATAAGAAAAATAAAATAATACATGCTATACAATAATATACAATCCTATAAAAAATTGTTGCAAAAATACTGAAATTCATTATCTCGACGTGACAATGTACCAAATCGATGTATAAAATGTATCAGTGTACAAATGTCAAACCCAAATATATAAATACAACTTTCGACAAGATCAGTCCCTAATTTCGCTTCACGAAGCAAACCTGAAAAGCGCATCTTCTGTGAATATAAAAAAGGAGGACAAATCGATAGACGCGACGCATTCCGAAACATTCTGTACGGAAAATCGGAAAAATCGGGGATCAAGGACCAAGAGGACCAAGACCAGCGACGACGTCGTTCATTCGGCCGGAAAACAAGTGGCACACGACGCGACGACGATGATCGGGGTGACAGTCGAGCAACAATAATAGGCAATAGGCATCGCGAGATGTCGACGAGAGAGCAAAGTGTCGAATTCACCTTGACGAGGCGCGATCTGTTATTGTCGTCAATTGTCACTCTCGAGCTCTCGTCTTCGCCTCGCGACACGCGTAAAATAAACGAGCCGAGATCGGCGCGTTCCCGCCAACCTGCGCGACGCACGCGAGAAGATGAGACACGCTGATGGAAGCGTCCCCCCGGCTGCCCGGGGCACTCCGGCCTCACTCCGGACTCCGGCCTGCCTGGCGCGACTCGACAACGCTCTGAATCCCTCGATCCTCGTGCCCCTCGCGATACGCGGGTGAGCGGAGTGAGAGGGACGCGAGATACCCGTCGCGCGGGTCCACGCGTCGCTCTCCCACGCTCTTCCTTCCCGCCAAAAACATCGCGCTTTAAACACGGGGGACCAAAGGAGCGCGCGGCTCCCCCGACCCTTCGGAGGGAGGAGGGGGGGAAGAATTTCGTCCACCTCCCTCCTTTCTCCCGTCCCCGGGGCCGGCGAAAAATAACCGAGTACAGAGTTATCTAATTTTAAATACACCAGAGGAGACAGAGAAGGGGGAGGTAGGGGGTACGGGGAGACGCGTCTGAGACGCAGCCTCGACGTATACGCGCAAACCCCTTTTCGTCGGGGTGGGAGGGAAGGGGGGGCCGCAACATACAAGGGGGCGACATATACGTGCACTCACCTCTTTCTACCGAGGAACATGTTGCCGCATCGTCTCGGGGTGAACATCCGAGATGCGTCTCACGTAAACCGCGCGCGAGAGAAAGAGAGAGATAGAGAGAGAGAGAGAGAGCGGTGGACGCGTAGAGAGCGATTTAAACAATATGGCCGCTCTCTCACCCTCCGTAAACCGGAACAACCGCGAGAGACGCGACGCGACGCCTCGCCTCGGCCGAGGCAGGGGAGAGAAACCCTCGTTTCGGCGTTCCGCGGGCACTCTCACTCCCCGCGCGAATCGACAGCGCTCCGATTTGCACTCGCTCCGAGAGATTTTACAACGCTGCGTCGCGCACTACGCGACCGATCTCACGTCTCGCGTCCCGTCGGCGGGTCTCGCGTGTCTCGCGTTTTTTGACAGACCGCGTTTACGAGGATTACGAGGTATAGATCGCTCCCCGTGACGCCGCGAGCCGTTTACCTCGCGCAGGCTAACTGCCCCGCGGAGTCGCCGACGACACCGACGCGACGCGGAGATCAGCCCCGTCGGTCACGTAGTCCAGCTCTATCCCCTCCTGCCCCCCCCCCCGCCCCACGCTGTTCTACCGCGCCGTACGATCGGTGATGCTTTAGAGCGGAGTTTTTACTTTATCAACGGCAGCAAAGAAAAAGATCTTCCTAATGTTTTGTAAAAGATAAAATAATTATAAAATAAATGTAATTATTAAATTTAATGATTATAGTAATTATCAAATGTTAGTAAATTTGTAATTTTTGTTATTTACCTATTTATTAATAAATAAAACTATTTAGTTTAGATAAATTATTGTTTGTATTATAAGTGAATAAATTTTAAGTGAATAATTTAGATATCCATTTCATACATGTAATATTAATGTCAATATTAATTAAATATAATTATTTGAATATTTCTCAATGTTATTATTTATTAGTTAATAGATAAATTATTTTAGTTAAATAAATTTGTTAATAAATTTATTTTTAATTTTTATATTTAAATGGACAAATTTAATATTTATCCATTTTTTATTTTATTCATTTTCATGTTTGCTTTCTATACAAGTCTCTCCGTCTCAATCTTTTTTGCATACGTCATATTCATAAATAAAAATGTGTATAATAAAATAAAGAAAGAAACAACAATACAGAAGGAGCAGCTGATAATCTGACAAACGAATTTATGTCACGTGGTCGACAGTGTCGACACGCGCGAACGGCGAGTTTTCCGCGCCAATTTCACATCCTCTCGATTTTCTTTGACACTTACGTCAACATAGGTGTCAACAATACAAGCGAATGACTTAATTAAAAATGAAGTTCAGATGTAGAATGGTGGATACGGGTGCCATGCGGGATTTTACAAGTAAAATTTAAATTTCGTGCTTCTAACCTCATCGTGTGTGGATGCCAAATGCCAAATGCGAATCTCTTAAAATGATAAATATGATGATGATTGATTGATGATAATGAATATGCTTTCTCTATCTCTTTATTAACTACGAACGTGTTTTTTTCTTCAGGTATTGTTAATACTATATCCCGAATGGCAAAATACTGCGTGCTGCGATTGACGCCGGACGAATTGTGCTTCAACGTCGGCGACGAGCGTATCCCCGTGCTCTGGGCGGTGCTCTCGCAGCAGCACTTCTTCGCGGAGTACGTTATGAGCGGCGTGTCCGAGCAGGAGAACGAGATCTATCTGGAGTTCGACGCCTCCATGTTCGCCAGAAGCTTGAACAGCCTCCGGGTGACGGCGAGGAGCGTGAAGATTAAATTGACGAACAAGCGACAGCCCTGTCTCACGTTCGAGATCGACCTTACCTCCCTGTCCGTTGACTCGCGGCAGTGCGTGCACGACGTGCCCGTGAAGCTCATACCCCGCAGAGAGTGGCCGGAGCACAAAATGCCGGACATTCCCGAGTTCGACGTAGGTATAGCAATGTACACTCTGTAAATCGTGCTTGATCGATTCGGTAAGGGTAGAACCTTGTGTTCCACGCAGATATCGCTGGAGATACCGCAGCTGAAATACCTACGTTACATCGTGGACAGAATGAAGAGCATGAGTCCTCAGCTGACAGTGATTGCCAATAAATCTGGAACGTTGGTGGTAAAGATCGAGGTGGACTACGCTACCGTGTCCACTCATTTCAAAGGGCTACAAGTTTGGGAAGGCAACGAGGAGCAGGAGACTAACGATATCTCGGCGACTGTCAACGTAAAGAAACTCGCCATGTTCCTGGGTTGGGACATTCTCCATCCGGACAGCGTCAAGTGTAACTTGTTGCAAGAGAAGATGGTGAAACTAACTTTAGACGTGGGGGATCACGTTAAAATACATTATTTTATGCCGGCCATTGCCTCGTGAGCGAAGGGAACGAAAGACTTAGATGTAGTGTTATTTAAATGCAAAAAAAAATACATATATATTTCTTACGATTCTCATTCATACGTTCGCATCCATACAGGTTGAACTTGTCTATTAAATAAGCTGTACGCCAATTCGAAAATAATCCTTACAAATTTATAATATAAAATGAGTAACTAATTATAAGCTAAATGTAAATTCTGTTCGCTCTCTTGCCTGAAACTCTGATGCATCTGATCGATCTGTTGTATTTTCTGATTCAACAGGGCCGTCTGTTGATCGAGCCATTGCAGACTGTTCATGTGCGCGTTCAGAATTTTTCCGATCTGAACAATAGGATCGCTGGAGTCCTGAGCGCGGTTCGCTTCGTTCAGGTGCTCTATTATTTCCTTCAGATCCTCCGACATGCGTTTTAGCTGGGTGTCGAGATTCTCTGACAAGCGATAGGTGTAATCTCGATCGGAGTCCGAGACGGAGAGAGACGCCAGCTCCTTTTCCAATGGTACTAAACATTCCTGCAACTCTTTCTGTTGTCCAACCTGAAAGATATTATTATTCCAATTTAACGTGGAAATTTAGTAATTAATTTTTCCCGTGCTCTAAAATCGCACAGACGTCAATCTATACAATTGCAGATATACATGTGTAACTTACAACGTAGTCCAGCTCGTGTTCCAATTGCTGCTGCTCGATCTTCACTCTTTCAACCTCCTGATTCAGCGAAACTATCTTCTCCCCGTTCGTTATCAACAACTTGTCCCAGGCATTAACCTGCGTCGCTTGATTCACAAACACCTTCTCTTGCTCCTCCAACTCCAAGGTCCACTTGTTGATCGATTCTTCAAGCTGGCAGAAATTAATAGCCCCTGGTTGAACGCCGGTCGCGGAGCTGACGCTGCGATAAAAATAATTGAACTTACAGTTAACAACGAACAAAAATTAACTAATTATTCTAAACACGGATTTTGTAATTAGCATTACTTACGTGGTGGTGGTGCCCAGTGAAGTGTGAGTAGACGGTGCTGCTAGGCTTGTCGAAACAGCGGCGGAGGTCGTTTTGCTCAGAGGGAATCCAGCGGAGGTGGTCGTCGACGTTCCGAAGCTATATCCTCCTGTGGTGGTAGCTGCGAGAGAGAATCCAGTGGTCGAGGGTGTAGTGGTACCCGTTTTCGAGGCGTCAAACGACAGTCCCGGTGTCGCGGATGTCGCTGGCGTACTGCTAGGAAGATTGAAGCTCGGAACGCTCGGTACGGACGTTGTAGCAGCAATTGTACTACCGAGACCGAACCCAGTTCCAGTAGCCATGGTGTTTGGAGTGCCAAAGGTTAAGCCGGTGGCTCCTTGAAGATATAACGCGTACGTGTTAACATCTTTCTTACATTGTAAAGAGGCGAATGCTTTGTTGCGCCGGAAAATAGGACGTACCTGGTGTACCCGCCATGGGTTTCGATGCGCCAAAACCTGCGAAACCTGGCGCTGCGGTTGTCGCGATGGGGAATCCCGTGGACGGGGTCACGGCCGCTTTCGCGGGGTCGAACGAGAGCCCCGTCGTCGCGGACATGAGCGTCCCACTGCTGGTGAGATTCGTGAAGCTCGGCAGACTCGTTGCCGTAGATATGGACGTCGTCGTTGCGGTGACGCCGCTTCCGCCGCCGAGGCCGAAGCCGGTCCCGGGTATCATGGTGTTCGGAGAGCCGAAGGTCAGCCCGGTGAGTCCTTGCAACAGGAAAAGTGCCAACGGGCATCAAAATACCGAACGCGAGTCTCCCTTTCTCTCCCCCGAGCTAAAGAAAGCACAGAGACGTTTCCATTTCTGTTCCCGTTCAGCACGCTCGGCGTATACCTGTCGTGGGCTTCGGCGCGCCGTAGGACAATCCTTGGGGATTCGGAGGCGTAGCCATCGTGTACTCCGTGCTCCGGGTCTGCTCCAACCGTCTATCTTAGCGGTTAAAGTGGTTAACTGGAGCCTGGAGTCCGGAGCTGCGTCGAGCACTGAGGGCACTGGGCGAAGATAAACGAAGATAGACGAGCGCGCAGTTGTCTGAAGTGCGCGTCGAGTCGCCGGCCAATCCGACGGCGGCAGAGCGCGCGCGGCGACCAATCGCGTCGCGGGAAAACGGTCCCGGTTCTCGCCCCGCTGACCGCCGACCCTGAAAGCGGGATTCGATGGCACAGATGGGCACAGATGCACTTGTATAACCTGTAATACGCATGTAACGTATGTACTGTAGCGTTTGTGACGCGCGGTCTATGCCCTCTATGCTACTGTCATGCTACTGTAATTATCACGTAGCGACGATAATGAGGGATATACCCATGAGATCTGCTTTTTTTTTTTTATATTATAATCCAGTGTACACTCTGTACTTAAAGTAGAGTAGATTCAGTAGATATGTTTGAAATTCGATGAAAGCGAGGAGGGATCAATGCAGTTCCATTCTAATGCGGTCCGGTGCAGCAATAAAAAAGCAAACCCGTCGGCGTGGAACCGGCGCGCGGGGAAGTCGGGGAACGCCGGGCGCAGGACGAGGATCGGATCGGAGTCCCACGCGTTGGTTGCCGCGCGCGCGGACGCGGACGCCCCGCGGACGTTCTGCGTTCGGGTACGAGTTATTCATACGCCGCGCCGACCGCGACGGCCGTGTCTGTGGCACGCGTGGAAGGACCCACGAAATCTCGAATCTTCGTTGGACCTGACTCGGGACACCGAGCGCGTTTGGAAGCGCGATCTCTAGAACCGGGGATAATTCTCGGGCCGCAGTTCGCGCGGACAGGTCCGGTTTGAAGCTGAGATCCGAGGGTTCGACGCACCACGATCAGGAAGTCGTTGTGCACACGCGAACTACGATTTGGACGTCAAGAGTGATGAGAGGTGAATATCGCGATAATCTCGAGGAAGTTAGAACGTCCTTTAGATGCATTTTACCACATATTCTAATTTTGTTTGTATCTTTTAGATTCTGTGATTGCTTCGTGAAACGCCGGACTGAGAGTGCAACGCCTTCGTTTACCAACAAATTCAAAAGTTTGTTTACTAACGAAAGGGATACGTGATCGTCTAAAAACGTGCACCATTTTTGTGCAATAGTAATTCTTCGATTAGAAAATCGATAATCTAAGTCAGATGTATTAGGGGCCGCTTGTGCAAATTTTATAAATCCAAACAAAATACAAATTACGACGAAATTTTCAAGTGCAATTATAATAATGTCGAAGCTAATTGGCTTGTACGCGTGCTTTTGTTTATTCCGGTTTGCGAGTAGCTCGACTTTGACGGCACCTCCTCTATCGGCTCTGGTAGTTGCGTTCGAGAGTGTATATGATCTATCGCTGTTAGCTAATACCCTGTCGGATCAAGGGATTGATGCGACAGTGATAATACCAACGTATGCTGCCAACAATCTTTATAATAAATTGATCGACGTTGAAGTGCTGCAACTGGACGTCGATAAGTCGGTGCATGTCAACAAACGTGCATTGGAGACGTGTGAAAATCTCTTCACGGATGAGGAGATATTGAAGAAAATACGAGAGTTTCAGCCCACGTTCACTATATTTCCAGCATTAAGGTATGTTGATCTTAAAATTGTTTTCACAATTTTATTACAATAGATTTAAAAGACCCAGGCTTGATTAATTTAATGAAATATTAATGTTTTATACTTTTTATGTTTTTTAGACATGACGGCTGTTTGCTCCCATTTGCAAAGCACATCGGATCCATTCCGGTAATCTGGATAAAGAATTCGGATGAGGAACTATATGCATTTGAATGCACCAGAGTTGCCCTGCCGGTGCATACTGGCGGATTTTGGTCGAGACTTTCAACAAGTTTCTCAGGGAGGTCCATATTTTCCGCTGCTAAGAACGATTACCTAGTTCCTGCTCTACGATTAACAGCCAAATATCTGCCGGACGTTAACATCGATTTGGAGCACCTCTACTCGGATGTTCGACTAGTGCTTTGGGGAGCCGATACAGTGTTACGTTCTGATTTTGCGTCTTTAACAGATCTACTCGTGGAGGTTCGTAAAATGCACGTTAATTCTTTATCTTGGTATTTTTTTTTAATGTTTCAGCAGTCTACGTCCTAAAACTGTAACTTATCGGTTTGAAATTGCTCTTAGGTTGGCTGTCATCATTGCAGAGGCGCGCATCCCTTACCTGAGAACCTACAAAAATCATTGGTCGAATATAGGACGGGCACTGTCGTTGTTCTTTTAGAAGAGAGTTACGAGACGTTGATTCGAGAACTGGCAAAGAAATTGCCTCAAGGTAGGGAAGGTCAAGCTGTCGTCTGGAAGAGCAAGAGCGATACGATTACTGCCGCACCGGAAAATCTTTTTATTGACGATGACGTCGACCGACAAGATCTCATAGGTAAATAATTATATATGATAAGAAGTGTGGATATTTTTACAAGAATGAGAATTAAATATAAAATATTTCAATTCATTCAAATCAGATTAGAAAGAATGTACATGATATTTTGTGTTGTAATGTAAAGATGTGAACTTTTAAGTTTCAAAAAAGTACGAGGGACCTTTATCTCTTTCCCACGACACAATACATTTCACAGTAAATGAAAACAATGAGTCTAGGCGTTTACTTGCGCACAAGTGAAATACGTGCCTCGCGAATGCGAGCTCTCCAAAGCGCCATTGAATTGAATAATCGCGCTGAAAGAGGATAATAGTGCAATAGCGTAAAGGCATTCTCCCTTAATACTGTTGCCTCATTGTTACAGGTTACAGCCGAACCCGAGTGGTGTTGAGTCATTGTACCGATACAGAATTCCTGGAAGCTGCCTTTCACAGGACGCCTCTGATATGTCTGCCGAGGAACGCTCACGAGTCTCGCAACACGGCTCGCGCGATCGAGTTGGGTTTCGCGCGCTCCATCGAGGCCGCGAACGATCACGCCTCGGCCGTGGAGATCGCCCGGATAGTCAACGAGATCCACGAGACGGTGGCTTATCGTGAAAACGCGCGAAAGGTCTCCGTGGCGATACGCGACAGACTGAACCCACCTTCCGACAGGCTCATCTATTGGCTGGGCTACGTCGCGAGGACGAAAGACGACAACGAGAAATTTCATAAGCCGAAAAGTCATGCGAGCACACTTACGGAGGATATTCGGTTCTTCGTTGGCCTTTTGTTAGGCGTGATCGTCGGGATTGTCTGTACGGGCAGCGCGGTCGTCGCGCGATATCTCATCGTCTCGGCTAACAAAGTGCAAACAGCGAAGGGACGATACACGCAGTGAGCGTGCTCCATTGAGATTCGACTCGATATACGCCATGCATGGACATTTCCGTATATGTATATTTATATAAATGCACGTAGAATACAGGTACATACGAATACAAAGGTTTTTTTACGAGCTAGGATTTATCTCATAGTTAGCGAAAAGACGTTTTTGCTATTACTATATTATTATTACGAGAAGACCTTCTCATAATTTGACTGACAAGACTACGAGTCTAATGAAGTGTGATGTATTATCGTGAAGAAAATAAATTACAGTTTGTCAATACTGAATTCTGTATGTCGTTGGCACGAGCGTATTCCCTCGTGTTTACGTTTAACGCTAAGTTCTTACAATATACGGACGAATCGCGATATCTACTATGCGTTGCTTAAGGCCGTATCCTAAACAAGTAAGAGAGATAATAGGTATGCAACCTCACGAAATAATGCTTTATGTCCATACAATGTTATATTCGCGAAATATCTTATTATAGAATTCATCAAATAAGCGTCGTTCACTGACGAATTAGATTTGTGGAGCAATTTTATATTCGCAAGAATTTTTTATAGTATGCTCTAGACACGTATTTATAACTGCACAGTACCATTATATACGCATGCATGTATATGCGTGCATATGTAATAGTACTGTATTATATTTGAATAATTCCTTATTCTGCAATAATTTGAGTAAATTATTTCAGCAGATTATTTGAGAAGTTGCAGAGTCCTGTTTATAAGACATTGCATAATATTTCATATTTATATAACTATAAAATAATAAAGCATATATATATATATATATATATATATATATATATATATCTGTCTTTCAAAATAATAATTACGTGATGCGTTATGCTACTACGATTTCGGCCGAAGAAAAGTGCGAAGTCTCGCGTGTAATTCGTTGTGAGCATAGTGTCCGCTGATTATGGGAATCAGAGAAAATTCGTAAATGACTAGACTGCCGACTTAACTGGCGACGGCATGCGATAAAGCGGTCATATACACATATATCGTATTATCATCATATTAAATATATAAAATAGTGAGAGATAAAGTCGCGGATGAGCTAAGAGTATTTCGTGTAAGCTGTGAAAAGATTGCAACGCAAACAGATTCTCCTAAACGAAGCCATGACGAAACGCTCATGTATATACAACGATGATTACGGACGTAGAGTCTAGAAAAAACGGTGAGACGATATTTACATTCATTGGCAGTATTGTTCCCGATTCGTGCGAGTAAAGAGCGCGGAGATCCTCGAGGCGGATTCGTGGACCGCCTCGTAATACGCATCGCTCGTTGCCACGCGCCCGTCGCTACGTTGCTCTTTAATTAGATGAAAAAAGGATTCTATGAACTAGAGAGCATCGATATACAATGTGAGACATACACCTACGAGACACCGTGCGGAGGTCTTTACCTCGATATAAATGGGACACTCGTCGCGTAATTGCACGCGTATCATGCGCGAATGTGCGAGAGCAGGGAGAGGGGGGGAAAACGACGCGCGTCGTCTATTACCACGTTTTTGCTTTCCTTTGCATACTCCCACTGGCTTCTTTCTCTCTCTTTCTCTCACACTCTTTCGCTCTTTCATTCTCTCTTCCTGTCGCACGCAGAAATAGTAAATTGGCACATCGGGGCGCGATGTCGAGCGTCGCGAGATGCGTAATATATGTCACGAGGAGAAATCTAGATAAAGTTCCGACGAAATCTTCTATCACTCGATTCTCGCTATAAAAAGAATGCGCGTACTAATTATATGAGAGATACATATAGCTATATCGAATAAATAAATATATGTATATATAATATATGTATATAATAGAGTCGGAAACGAGAGACGAGGGAAACTTGATGCCGTTACCGTGTTCGCATTGTTACCTTGGAACTCGAATCGTCGGGCCGCGCGAGTCCGATGATGCAAAGCGAGCATGCAACGGGCTTGCGTCAGTGTGTCCCTGGAATATAAAGCCTCTCCTCCGCGGTACGTCCGGGTCGAGATAAAGTTAAACGATTAAATGTAAATTTAAAGTAACACATTCGCTTTCGATGCATTAACGTTCGCGCCAAGTAGTGTGGCACCTGACAGTCAAACGGTGATGATAAGCCACGCAACAGCAACCTCGCGGACGTATCATTAACGTTAACGTTGTAATAGCAATACCGAGAATCTTGATTGCCGCAGGCAGTTTCGCTCGAGCCTCTAAGTAAAAAAAAAAAAAAAAAAATCGTAGGTTAAAATGTTTAAGTCAATGAGTCATGCAAAGCGAAGGTGAAGTAGATGCTCTTAGTAAAAGAGCGTCTTCGATCAAATCGAAACCGTCCGTTTTAAAATAAATGCATGTTTCGAATTGTAATATTCATTTATCATTCACATATAGCTCTTCGCAGCATTTTCTGCGCTTTCTTATGGAAGCAAAGGCTTGAAGCACAAGCGAACGCTCTCGTATTGCATTTTATTATTCTCCACGTGAGAATGAGAAAAATGGTGTTTAGCGACCGTCAGGCGGAAACCGCATCGACGTAACGCGTCGTTGTGTGTAGCCTCTCGCGGCGTTAATTGCGGATATACAACGCGAAGTGGCAACGAATAATTAATCCAAAACGTGAAGAACGACGTGAGCGCCGTTCCTATAGATAGGCCGGACCCCGGAATGCATCTGCCGCCTAGTTGCACACGTGCTCCTCCCGCGTGTGCCGGCACATCTCGCACTTCACGTGACAGCACCAGACAAATCGGCACTTGCATTTCTCGGTGACGTCCCGCACTCGCGTCTGGTAGCCCCGGCCGCAGCACAGCAGCCGGCATCCGTCGAGACCGAGGGACGTCCGGTTGCACACCCTTCCTCGCGTACCGGGAATACCAAGCCTGCGGAGAGAACGAAAATTATGACGTTGCGCGAAAGCGCGTGATAATATCGCACAAAATTTAAAAAATGACGCGTCGTCGACGATAGAGAATTTCCTCTCAATTCCTCGGGTCATGTTGAATCCTTTGAACGCAACAGAGCTCGTGATGAAATAATATAAAAGAGACGCCGGATCTTTTTCACGAGATTTTCCTCAATAATATGCAATTGTGTATCCTCGAGTATTCTTCAAAAGTACACAGAAAAAAAAGAAGTGCCAAATTAAAACTTATACTCAAATTAACGCGTTCATTGTTTCGCATATACGCGACAATCTATAATCTTCTTATAAGAATTTAAAAACATGTGTTTCTTGCATTTTTTAAGACTGCACAACTCGTGCAATCATATCTATTCGACGGATAATGCTGGAGGATTATTCAACATGATCAGGTCGAGAAGGGGTGTTTTTGCGCGGCGCGAATTTAGACCCACGTGAGATTCCTTTCGCAGTAGTCGGGACTGTCCTCGAGATAAACCAGATCCGTCTTGTTCGGTCGCTTGAGATCGGGACGCGCCGGTCTGAGTCTGGCCGGTCTTCTACCGCCGCGTTGCGCCAGCCGCACCAGAGCGGCACCCTCGTGCAAAGCCGCCAGGGCGACTCCGGCCACCCGGAACGACGGCAATCTTCTCCAGCACACGCGCACGCTGCAGGAGCCGGACATACCTGGTGCGACAGAAGAGAGGATGGAGAATTTATTCAGCGGGGCGCGCGAGAATGAAGAAGCGACATCAATCGCGGGAAACATTTATTGATATTTATTATATTAATATTTTTTATATATTAATATTAATATTTTATTTCGTCGCATTTTATAGGTAGCCACGATGTGCGTCGTGTTTGCGCGAGAGAGCGACTACGGGCATCGAGGGATCTTCTCCTTGTTACTCACCGTGGCACTTGCAAACGCGCTGCATCCTGGAGCGAATGGCGCGTCTACCGGCCTCGCTATCATGTTTCCTCATCAGCTGGCCGGCCAACCCTTTGGGCCCGTACAGAGCACCCTCCTTCACCGGTTCCTCGCCACCCTCGGACCATTCCCGCGAAAACTTCTCCCCGAAGTGTATATCCTGCGGGAGAATCCGCACACGTTTCTGAATAAATTTTCCTAAACAACGTTAAAAACTTGACGCTAAGAATTTGCGAGAGGAGAGAAGACTTCCGGCAGATATATCTGGAGTCGAATGTCTTCTAGGGAACTCTTTCGGATTTTTTTTTTTGCATCGCCCGGCTTTCCTTCGTTTTGCGGCGGCGACAACGAGCCGAGAACGACCGTGGAGATTAAGCGAACAGGTCCTAAGCCTGCCCGAGGAGATTTCGCGCGGTCCTTAAAGACCCCCCAGCTTTGAAACTTCCGAAGCAGCTTTACGCGCGATTCATGGTTACGAATGCGCAGTATACGCGGTACACACAAGTTTCGCCCTGGATGCTGGCGGAGCTAAACAAATGCATATCATCAGAAACGATACAACTTCGTCGCGTAAAATTCTGAAAATCCTATTTTGCCACATTTTAGCTTCATACCGCGCGAAATAACTTTTACATTACTTCAGTATTCACGTAGGCTAATATTTATATTATTATCACCGTTTTTTTGGTGTGTATTAGCGTTTCGTCCTGACGTTTCGTATCTAATAATTTTTTTAACTTATTAACAGTGCCGACTTGGTCGGTTTCGAATGTTTTCCGATGCACGTCGGCAAACCGAGATTATGTCGTGCCCTCTTTGCTTTCGCTGTCAGATGTTGTCTAAACGTAACCCTTCCCCTCGGACATTGCCACTTTCTATCTCTCTCTCTCTGTCTCTCTCCAGTGGCATCATACACGTCGACTTATCGACGACAGCCTACTGTAGTCAAGTCACCGAGGGTCTTCGATAGTATCTTCTCGGTGATAGTGATAAGTAAATAAGTCCCGTATTTCAGTCTCGTGCGTGTGTCATATAATCGCCGTGATTAGAACTCGAAACAGAAGCACTCGCGTGCTTCGATCTTCCAATGTCACTTCGATTACTGGAAAAAAGGTCGCGTGCATATTTTTATTTTACAACAAATTATCGTAAGTAGTTACTTTTCGCTTCTGATATCCACTAAGATATTTTAATTTCCGAATATTCCACTTCAACTACAACAAAACAGTTATTGCAATTAATAATTATTAAAATTGCTAACATAATTTAATAATATAATTGTCGACGATAAACGAAATATTGGCAAATAATTCGTTACTTTGAGATCCATCGAGATATTCCGAATATTCTATTTTAATCATAAATAGTTACTGTGATTAATATGCCAATAATTTTGACGCTCTGATTTCCACTGTCGCGATATTACTTGATCCGGCTATACGTGAAGGTTCCTCAATTATTGCCGAGCCAGCTTGATAGTATAAAAAACGATAGTAAAACAAAAACTTATTCAGGCCCGGTGGCCTTTAACGGCGAGACCCTCCGGCTGGCTGCTCGGCGAGAGAACGAGCAAACATCATTACCTCCGAGTTCTGATGGTGTCGCCGGTTATCCGAGGCATTTGTCCACCAAACTCACCCTCGTTAAGATACATCCGACCCTCCCCCGCGATTTTCACGTTTTCTCACGCCCTGGCTCTCGCGACTGAATGAGAACTTTCCTAATGTGACCGTCACGCGATATTTTCTTGACAAAATGGATATCAAAAGATATTAAAGTCGCAGAAAAAAAATGACAAGTAAGAGAGGAAAAAAGAGAGAAGGAATATACAAAATTCTCAGTCTAAAATAATTATTTTTTCTTCAATGCAAAGTGCTTTTACAGATTGATCTCTCAATTAGCATGAAGATGTAAAAAGAGTGTTAATTATCGCTAAGATCACCAAGCCTGATACTCATGTTCTTTACGAGAATCCGTTAATTTATTTATATTTAAAAATGATTAACGGGATTAATAATAATAATTAATAATAAGAAATAAATAATTACATTAATAATATATTTCTTTGTTATTATTAATAAATTCTTACACCTAACTGTCTGCACGTGTCACGCGTCTAACGTGTGTTGCGCGAACTCTCGTTCCTCTTTGCCCGACTAAGTTACGTGTCCGGGATTGCAGGGTAAGAGGGGGCGGGAGGGGTAGGTGGGGGACACAGGGGCCGGTGGGTTGTTGCAACTTAACAAGCTTAGCTCCCTTAATCCCCTTGTAAGCCGGCAATGTCTACAAGGGGTCAGCCGTTCGCATGAAACGCATCCGTTTACTGTTCGAGCTTTGTCTTCGGAGCTGGCATTAAAATTCGCGTCGAAAGACCCGCGCGCCGGTGAGAGACGGCGGGCAGAGAGATATCAGATAATTACCGACGCCACGTGTCCCGGGTACCCCTTGCGGCGCGATATTGGATGCGGGATACGCAACACGTCGGTTGCGCATCCAGCTCTAAAGATGTTTAATGTACAATATTTAATATCGGATTTTAATACCGAATTATTTGTCCTTTCTCGTAGAAATGTAGATTACTAAACTATCGATCTTTATCCAATTATTGAAAAAGATTTCAAAGTGATAATGTGGATAAAGTAAACGCGTAAGATATAATAGACAGTTGGATAAAGATCGATGATACGAGACACGCGACGTTTACAAGAGATTTATAGATCACGGTGTCGCGCAGAAAGTGATATGGCGAGAGTGACGCGTCAAGCATAAAGATAAAGAGAGACACGTATACAAGGAGATATACGGTAAACGAATCCTCCATGGACACTCACCTCGCTGCATCCTCCCCACTGCCAATTGTTCGGACGTCGCGCTCTCACGCGATTGTCGCAGGAGCAATCGGTGAGCTCGCCTCTGGAGCAGGCTCTCGTGACGCTGTAAGCGACCCCGGCTGCTGATACGGCGTATATGAACGCGGCCTCTCGGCTATCTGCAAAACGCAAGCGGATTTTTTTTTTGTCGCCGTTCACAAGCCGACCACTCTGGCCGGGGTACTTGATGTTACGAGAGTGCAATGTGGGCGCGCGAGCAGAGAGCAACTCCGAGAAGCGACACGCATCCGGCCCGCGCCCGCGCGCGTCCGCGGGTCGAGCCGCGTCAGGCATCGAAGATGCCCGTGGAGTACTTACTGACTAACATGACGCCGCCGAACACGTTCTCGGGATTTTCCGGGCTGACGGAACAGTTCCATCTCGCTGATCTAAACTGGTGCTGACACTCCTCTATGGCGAGCCTAGCGCCCGCTCTGACTGCCTGCAAGCGTATAAGACGGTGAAAGCTAAGAATCAAAAGGGACGCCGCTTTTCGGATACTCTCGCGGAGAGCGACGTCTCCCCTCGCATCGAGCACCAGCCGGTGCTCAAACAAGCGCGTTTCCCGTTTTTTAACATCTCATCCAACTCTCGATTTGTCGATGACGTGCTTTCGTGCATGAGCATGTAAAAAATGACACATGGAAGATCCACTTTTTTTCTTCGATGCAAAATACTTTTATAAATTGATTTCTCAATCTGTAAAGTTCGATACTCGCGTTCTATACGAGAATGCCACGAGAATTTATTTATATTTAAAATTAATTAAGAAATTATTACCATTTACTAATATATTTATTATAATATTAATAATAAGAAATCAATGCATCATATTAATAACATATTTCTTTATATTATTATTATTATTAATAGATTCCGAATGTAAGATGTAACGACCGATGTGACAGTGAAAATTGAGAAAATTTGAGTCACCTCTATTCCTCATTCACGATGTACCTACTCAACTTTCTCTTTATCTTGCCACGAGTATGAGTCACCGTTTAAAAGCACGCCACCACTGAAAATTATCATCTAATGTCCAGCTGCGATAAAACGAATTCCAACACGCTTGCGCAAAAACACGACGGCGCGCTTTAATAAACCGCGGCCACCACGTTAGCGGTAACCATAGTGGATATCGAACGTCGGCGTACATTCCGTGGATCGTTGGAAAGCGATTTAGCTGGCTCTTAATGGGTTTGGTCGCTCGTTAAAAAATTAAACCTCGATACCCGGATTGACATATGAATATTCATGCCCCGGGGCCTCTTTTGTCGGTAACTCACACACTCGGAAAAACGACACCGCGCTGTCGGCGATATTCAAAGAGATATCGTGCCTCGGCGGTTCCCCAGGTTTACCTAGGTACCTAGATAGATTCCTAGACGACCGTCCCCTTTGCCCCCCCTCCCCCTCCCCCTCCCGACACGTTTTGTGCATTAAGGAAAGGTAAACGCGATTTTGGGATGGCGTGAACCGCACGACGTCCGGCTCCGTTTTGTTCACGCGGGGCAGCGGCAACCGAGATCGAACCGCGCGATGCCGATCGGGAAACAAATTTGTTCCGCTTAAAGAGTTCGTGCCTACCTATTGTATCGCAACGGTAAATCTTCGGATGCCCACATAACGTGCGTCCCGTCGCGAGAGCTTTCACGTCCCGCAACGAATGGAAGGATTACAATCAGATTTACAGACGGAACCCAGCAAACACCAAGTAACACGCAACTTACAATTTCCTACTCAACAATGTGTTATATTACATGTAACAGTAAGTTACATGTTACTTGGGTTACATGTTTGCTGGGAACAGTCGTTCAATTATGTAAAGAAACGCCGAGTATATATACCCTGATTGTCGCTTAATTTCCTTCTGCGTACAAGGTCGTTAACTCCGCTTCGCGAAAATGGGCAACAATGACGAAATGTTAGTCCGAGAATTCGAATCTCTATAATGACGACTCCGTATATAAATCCCCCGGAGATTAAACACAGATTTCAGAAATTGTCGGCCGCGAGCCCTATAATTCCTCCGTGATTCCTCCGATAATGCCCAGAACTATCTAATCACGACACCATTAATCCGTTTATTACGCGGAGGCGAAGCAGCTTTCTCGGAAGAGCGACTCGACGAAAAAGATTTCGGTCGGCCGAAGGCCGAAGGCCGATGCTCGGCCACGCGGTCGTAGGTCCCGCGAATCGAATTAGCCGCGTGCTTCCCCGGGCATTAATCCGGGGAGAAAAGAGAGAAAGAAAGAGAGAAAGAAAGAGAGAGAGAGAGAGAGAGAGAGAGAGAGAGAAAAAGAGAGGGACCCACCGGGGCCCGCTACGAGGTAAATACCTGCAGGACGGGTGGCGAGCGGGAGCATATTGCCTGCTGCTTGGCGGTCAGGTGCGCGTTCTTACAGTTCTTTTCGGCGCTCGCCGGGCCGATCACACCCGCGCCGGCGATCTGCGTCTGCGAGTCGACGCCGCTCCCTTGGATCGGGCCGGATGTCAGCCTCGGCTCCAGCCCCAAGTACCTATAAACCAGAACACGCGCCTTGTAATAACGTAATGACGGTTATATCGGGTGATTAATTTAATTAATTCCACGCTTCATTGCGCACGCCGGGTTTAGGCGTGCCGCTAAATAACGGGTCGTCGCGAATCAACGGCGCAATTGAACCACTGTACCCTTGTCTCTTCTTCGATTTACGATTTACGAGGATGCCAATGTGGTATCTCGATCGGGGAAGAACGAAACACGCCGTGTCGGTTTTTAATCACTGGTCGAAGGTTGATTATTATCGATAAAAGAAAGATGAGAAACTCCAACGATCACGTTCGATCTCCGCTGAGGATGCGCACTGTTGTTTCATCGCGATCTCTAAAGGGCCAGCGCACGAACATTGCGTCTTACGCCTTACGTGAGAATCTTGCGTTACGCGACACGCAAGCCAATCTTACGGCAACGCATGAAGAAAACCGTAATGTAACGTACGTAACATAAGACTATAATTACGTTACGTTCTTCTTTGTGCGTAACGCAAGATTCTCACGTAAGGCGTAAGACGCTACGGCAATGTTCGTGCGCTAGCTCTAACCGTCGCCTTTTGATCGCCACGAGTCCACCGTCGAATCCAAGGCGAGTCGGCGCGGAGAACGTACGCTATCGAGAGAACGCGGTGGCCGACAACTATGGATCATCTTACGATGAAATGCCTCACAACGATACACAGCGGCGGGAACCGCACGAGCTACCGACACTATACGAGAGAATACTCTCTCCGCCGTGACGAAACACCTATAATTAGAGCAGGTATTCGGGTGAAAATTATAGAGGGGGAGAGGACGACCGGGGGCCCGAGAGAGGGTGAAACGCGGACTAAGGGGAACGGGTGGGGAACACAGGATATACGGGGAGGACGAGAGAAGCCGTGTAGCCTCGTCGTGAACGAAGTCAGGAGGAAAGCCAAGCAAGTGAGTTAGGCTGCTCGCTGCCTAAACTCTCTAAAACCGTCGACGATCTTACTCCAATTTGTAACTCGAAAACCCCCGTTGTTTTTATTCCTTGCTAATTAATCGAGGAACCGTACTGATTAAATCCGCATTTTCTTGGTTTCTGAATATTTTAGTGTAAATGACAATTCTTTGCTGATTCGATCAAGACGACAATAAGATATCTATCTATCGAATCATATTATTGAAATTACGAAGCTGTTTCCCAATCTTAATTCTTACGTACGCGCGTGAAATTTATGTTTCCTGTAAAATATCGACGTCATAATAATTTTCGTGTTAGATGCAGGCGTTTGAAATTATGGGGTATTCCTTACGAATTAATTTCGACGAGAACAGATAACAAGATCATACACTATTAAATTTGTAGTAATAAATGACTCAAATTATACCCAATTTGAGTGATTTTTAACCATTCTTGTAAATCGCCACTGTTTCCGTTCAATATGTCGTTAATTAAAACAATGTTAATTTAACTGAACTAATAAAATAATACTTTTTTGTTTTAACATAATAAATTTCGACACATATGGCAGTTAAAAACAATAAAATGTTATTTAACTCAAGATATTGGTTTAAATTTTATCAGTTTTGCTCGGGCACATTTTTGCAACGTCTCACATATCAAATTATATGCTAAAGTTGTTGATCTTGGTCAGCATATAATAGTAACGTGTGATCGTTGATCCGCGGTCGGATTAATTTGCCGATTACTGTGCCGGCACTTACCAGCAATTTCGTTAAATGTAAATCGCCCAGACAACTGCCTCCGGTTTCCTTGCCTCTCGATGCCTTTAAACGCCTAGCGCGTTCTCGTTCTCCTAAAAGCATCGGCTCTGCATTGTTTTCAATTCTTTTCGGCTCGAGGGGTTCGATTAGTAGCACCGTCCGGACATGGGCAACGCTCGTTTACACGGTAAATCTTAATGAGAATCGAGGGTGTGGCTTTTAGGGCTCGGAAGCACTCCCAGCTGCCCTTGGGGCACCAACGGGAAGGAGACGGTGGTCATGGTGTATCGATGAGAGAGCGAGGGTCGTTCGAAAAGTGACTGAAGCACACTCGCTACTTGGAATGATAATCAACGTCATCGATACGCGCAATAACTGAAAATGTAATCGTGTACAATCTTGTATAGCGTATCATAATTTTTTTCACCCACTTCGCGGTCGAATACTTTTCGAATACTTTTTGGTAGAACACGTTTTTTTGTTAAATTACATATTTTTAAATAAAAATAGTCAACCCGAGCGTTTTAGTATGTAATCATGAATTACAAGGCGGACCTCCACCGTCGGGAATAAGCATTTAGAAAAGATCACGGAAGAGACGTTGTAACCACTTTATCCACCAACCGGTTACTTTCGTTCTCATCCGTTAGCCGTTTTCCGAAGCATCCGTCAGTCGTAAAGGAGCCGATGATAGTTCGTCCAGGGGTGCAGCTTTCATAGGGAACCGGCGACGGTGCGTGTAACGTTTATTATTTATTTGCGGCCGAGAATACAGACGGTGCCGGCATCAGCAGTCAGCAAGACTCGTCAAGGCACCGTCGGAGTCGGGCCAGCTATTTCAGGTTTGTTTGGGTACGGTTTACGGCCCTTCCGAGAGCGCGTTTTACTGATACTCAACGGCCGCGAGTCTAGTCAACCCCACCTTTTCGTCGTTTCGGTGTTATCTTGTGTATACTCGTGAAATGTCGCTGACTCTCTCTCTCTCTCTCCCCGTAACCGGGATTACCGCCGCTTACGCGAGGCAAGATCGAAACATTCCTAACAGACGCGTTCGATCCCGATGATGAGCCGGAACACGCCACCGCCACCGTTCCTTGCGGTCGCATCGCGAGAAACGGTGTTTGCAACGAGGATGAGCCTCTCGTCAAACAGTCGAGATTTTCTTCCCGGGTGGCATCCCGATCGAAACAGTCGTCCGATATTGCGGTCCGTCAAAGTAAAGCGAAATATACACCCTCTATTTCGCGAAGGGAAACACTCGGTATCGATATCCTAAAAGCGCCGAGGAGTGGTCCCCGCACTGTCTTAAACATGCCCGAACATCGAGGAGACAAATGAAAATAAAATCTGAAAACAGAAATATCTTTCGCAATTGTCTTTTTCATGCATTTTTAAATATAAGACCGAGCGTTGTTGGATAGTGCCATCAGTTTTAACTCCTTGCCCTTTCAATCTATGAGTCTATCTATAGATCTGTCTTCGATTTTATCTCGTTTTGATAGCACCGTTTCTCTTCAATTCTCGGAAATGCCATTCCGAGACAATCAAGACGAGCGACAGTAACCAAAAGCGTCGTTAGCGGAAACGGGTTGATTGTTCGGACAACCGGTCTAGTTTTGCGGTGGGCGCAATCGATATCGGGCGATCGGTTAAAGCGGTCAAGGACGTAACGGCCGGGGAAAAAAAACGATGGGGAGACCATCGCTTTCTGCTTGCAATCTTTTGTCCCTACGTGCGTGGATTCGCTCACGTTGACTGAAAAATAGATTTTCTCCGATATAGGGATGTTTTAGAGGATTTTTAATATGCTCACACTCATTAATACATTTTTAGCATTTTTTTTTATCTTTACCCCGTAATCCTTTAAATAAACAAAACATTTTAAAACTTTAAAAAATTCATTTAAACAAACGGAGTCCATATATCACTGAAACTGTGTTATTCTTGAAGAAGCACACGCGGAACGGCTTTTTTAAATCATAGATCCGTCAACCGAAGGACTGTTTTGGTAGAAAACCTGTATGTGCATCAAAATATACACAAAAAAATTACTCCAAGTGCATGGAGACGGACCTCACTGAGGAGAGGAGAAACGCGCGTACAAAGAAGACGAGGGGGTGGCAGGGGGGCGATAAAAGAGCAACAGAAGGGAGAGGGTGGGAGCAGAATAATTGCACAAAGCGCCGATATGAAAGAATGGAATCCATATTCAGGTTCGCCTGATGTATCCGGCCGCGCGCGCCGGAGGAGAACCGTCGCGTCGGTCGGGGCGGCTTTTCTCCCGCGTTCCTATTCACGTCCGGAGAGCGGAAAGGGAACTTAGAGACAAGAACGAGACGGGTAGGAGAGACGATCCCGCGTGGTTCAACGACGACGGCGAAACAACCGCGATTATTATATTATTACTCTCGAAAGCGGGTATCGCGTTGCCGTCATAACCACGTCGGGGCCGCGGCTTTGTTCGTGTGACAGTGATAGGGCCCATTTATGTCGAGAACACTCACTCACGGCCGCCGATATAATGGCCGGATAAATTCTACGAAAGCCTACAATACGTTAGGTACGTCTCGTCGATATTAACCCCCTCCCCGGAAGAGAGCGGACGGGGTGGATGAGGGGGAGGGGGACGACGCGCGGGGGATAACCCATCGGGGTGAAACGTTGGCGTACCGTTGAAGCACGAGCGCCGGCACACGGTCCGAAACTTCGCCTCATTCTAATTAGTATCGATTACCGAAAGGAGAGTCCCTCGTTGCACTACCGCCGCCGCACGTTACGCACTCCTCGATCTCTCTACCCTCGTTGCGTAATGGCAACCGGCGAGGGGGAACGGCGGCGTGTACGTGTGTATATTCGCTCGGGGATATTTGCCCGCAGTAATTTTTCGATCGCGTCAACGGATTGACTTGACCTCCGTTGGATCGTTGGGAAAGTGCGTTATATAGCTGGCTGGAACGGGGGGTCGACAGAAGGAGACGGACCCATGGCACCCCCCGGGGCGTAACGCTAGGGGGGCGCTAATTAGGGTGGTTAGAGTACAAATGTTGTGGCTGCGCGTGCAGAGAACGTTTTTTCAACGTTTTCGGTACCGTGATAATTATATATCAATTTTCTTTTATACCTATATGTCTTCTTTTTTCTCTCGCAAGTACATTATTTATTTTCACGATGATAAAATATAATTAATATTTTAAACTTAGACGTTCGTGAAATTCATCGTTATTGTGGTAATAACGTGATTACCTCGCGATAGAAGTTGAAATCTCCACGATCAGTTGGCGCTAATCGTTCTGAATCAATCACGAAAGACACTGCAGCAACACGAGGACATTCATTCTGCAAAAGTGCTCGTTATTTATCCGCCGTTCCTTTCGCGTCTTGATTCGCGTAAACAAATGTGCGAGCGTGCAGTGTGTCAGTAAGAGATTGCTTCCGCCAGGCAAACTGCCTCGAAGTTCGTGACGAGGAAACGTTGGCAACGGTCCCTGTTCTTGATGAGCTTCGGACATGTACGGAGGCTTAAAATATGGGACGTATATTTTTTCATACATCGTAGTTTTAAGCTTTCGGGTTTAATCCCCCGAGATATACTCGAGATATAGGTACTAATCGACATTCCCAATCTCTTGCACTGTTAAATATTAATTAAGGGATGAAATTTAAACCACTACCTTGAGTTAAATAACATTTTGTTATTTTTTACTACCATGTGTGTATCGAAATTCATTATTTTAACACAAAACAATATTATTTTAACTTCATTGGTTTCGTTAAATTTTAATATATTGAATAGGAGCACCTACAAAAATGGTTAAAAATAACTAAAATTGAGCATAACTTATTGACATTAAGAATTTAACACTGTGAACATATAAATAAAATACATAGAAAAAGAGAGATAGAGGTATTTGAAATTTTGCGTCTCATAATATTAAGATCACTTCACGACTGAACGAAATTTAAGAAATTTTTTTGGGACAGTCAATTTTCAGAAAATCTAGGTATATAGAAGAGCAAAAAAGGGCAAATGCCTGGTACCTGGACAGCGAATAAAGTACACTTTACGTCGCCGTTCGCTACATTATTTATTGAAAAATCCGTCAGACGTCGTCACCGATAAATATCGTTTCGATAAATCTCTCTCGCGCGCGCGGTACATCAATCTGGCTTACGTTTTTCGACCCAATACGGATATCCTCATAGCCGTAGTGCGAAAACAGCCCTCCCCCATGTTGGTTCAGGCTTTCGTTGCGCCGGGTTAAGGGTCGTTCACGCGTGAAACAAGGAGCCGCGGCGAAGTGCCCCGGCAGGATCTTAACGCTCGGTTAGACAAATGTTGTCGGATACCACGATGGTTGCATTAGCATATTGCGCCGCGCCACATGCGATTTGCATTTCAGGATGCTCGGGCGCGATCGGTGAGGGGGAGAAAACGGAAGGGAAGTGGGAGATACCCGCGTTTTCCGACTACGGCCGTATTGTCGAAAGTTAATGGGATATGTTACGTGACGCGCGCGTCATTATATGACCGATCGTTGAACTCGTCATTCGAAGTCGCATTCATCGGTGAGAAGAATCACGGCTGCAAAGCCCGACATTGGTCGTCGGTGCGAAAAATAAAGCGTACCGTCGCTTTTGTGGACATTTAACGTGTCTAACGACAAGCACAAGTCACAAATTAAAAGTAACAAATAATTTTAGGGATATCTCCTTTCCCTCAATTATGACCAATGGAAAGCTAACTCTTAAGAAGAGATACGACTTGACGTCGCGAAAACGTATACGTCGTCGCGCGCTGCCTGACAAAAGGAAGACGAACGGTTGAAGGCGAGGAAAACGCTGTAACGAGCGCTGTGAGCGAGTAATTAACGCATGGGAAACCGGAGTATATAGTCACGCGTGACGAGGCGCCACGCACGCTTGATCTGCAGAGTCCGTATGATAGACGCTGCAGGCGACTGAAAATAAATCAAAGCATTCTCGTAAAGCGCTTTGCATGGAGGCCTTCATTTCAAAGCAAAGAAGAAGAAAATGTCGGCAATCCTCCATAAATATCCCATCTCTGTGTATCTCTCTCCAGCTATGGACGGAAATAGTCGAGTACCCGAGTACATCTCTATAAGTATTCGCCGTATCAATTCGATAGATATAAATTCTCCAATTGCGCACCACCCTCTTAATATGTCAATCCTTATCGCTCTATAAATTTATACCATGTTATAAATACCGATCCTTTATCCAACTTCGATTTGTATAAATTATCTATTAATATACCATTTAATTATTGATGGTAATACTTTTAATATGATTAACTGAAGACTCTCGATATTGAAATTAACAAGTAATAAAGAAAAAGTGGGCTTTGAGAGTCAAAGAGTCGATTAACTGTGCACGTGAGTTAATTTTATGTAACATTTAATTAACAATTCAATCCAAATTATAAACTTCAGAAGATTTGTTAATAGTAACATATACAGTAACATTTCTGATATTCGCGGTAATTTTTTGGATAATTTTGCTTTTCAATCTCGATCTGTGTATCTCATTTGCATCACTGTATTTGCAGAAATTCTTTTGGCGGACCATCTCCAAAAGTTTCGATATTTTTCTCTCGAGAATCTTAATCTCACGTTTTTCCTCGCGATGATCGAAGAGCCGGAGCGTTTCCGTCCGTGCGTACGGTGCGTACGATTTTACCGCTCATCTCGCGCGTACGTCGGCTATTTCTGATCTACGCGCGACGACGTCGGCACGTCGAACTCAACGATTGCGTCAGCAGCAGTCACGGGGCGATATGTAACCACCGGTATATTCGCGCGTGGACGCGCGCGGATCATCGGGCGCGTGGGTGCCGCGCCGCGATTCATCGCGTGCGCGCGAGGAAAGAGAGTCGTCGTCTTGTTGGTGGTCGTTAATTCTTGTCGCGCGTCCTCTACCGCTTTGATCACGCGAGTATGCTAATTGCCGCTCGCCGCCCACTCGCCGCGACAGACGGGGAACGCGAAATGAGGAGCGGCGAGAGACGAGGAAAAAAGGAACATCGGCCCGAGTGACATGAAGAAGAAAAGGAGTTGATAGCGCGGAGAGGAGAGTAGGAGAGGGATGTTTCGATACTATCGCGCGCGAAGGAACGACGAATGGATTTGTTGCTACAAATTGGAGAACAATTCGTTTCAGATGGCGTGATGTTTATGATAATTAAAACCAAAAATAAAACGCTTGATTTAAATTTTGAGAAAGTCTTTTCGAATTTAAATCACGAATTTTTTTATGTAATCGCATTTTTAAAGCCCCCTGCAATGCTAGGCAATAGGCAATAGGAACAGGGAACAGAAATCATGTATAAATACAGAGTAAACAGTGACACAGGCAATAGACACAGAGTTTCCGTCACGTTGGAAATTCTGTGCCTGCCTGTTGCCAACCAATCATAGCATTCGAATTTTTTAGGTTGTAATTAACGATTTTTTTGTTATTTCTTGTTCCTATTACCCGTTGGCTGGCATTGTGCAAGGGACTTAATTCTTAAAAAGTTCTTTATTTCCAACTTGAAACTCGAAGATTATTCGTCACCGTAGCTAAACAAATTCAATTGATGAGAGAGTAAATCATTGTCATTAAATCATATAGATTATTATGTGCTTTGTCTGTGAATATAGGGCGCGGTAGATAATCGTATTATCATTCAGGAACGACGTTAACATCGAAGGAGGAATTATCGCGTGCTCTTTTCCCTTCGCAAATGAAACGGCGCCTTTTTTGGCACAAATGAAAAATTTCCATCGAGATCGCTTCGCCTCTCCGAAACGAGAGGTGAAAGATCGAGTGGATGGCTTTGGCACTCTCGACCCGCCGTGTACACACGGCTCCGACGTGAGACACAACGTATACAGCGGCCGACACAGTATTTATTTTGTCCCGCGTGTGCGTCGCCCCGCGTATGTGAGACCACCATTCATGCCTCTCCACCCCACCCGTCCCCTCCCCTCTCTCTTTCTCTCTCACTCACTCACTCTCTCTCTCTCTTTGCTCGCGGTATATGCGCGTGTATGCCTTCGCTAAGAAGACAATTATCTCGCAGGCCTCGCAGGCAGGGCTCGCCTGTGGCGGCGCGCTTTGTGCCGCGGTCGCGGTCTCTCGCCGCGTTCCTCAAATCTTCGAAACCATTTCGTCGGTACCCATTATTGGCTTATGGGACTTACACAGGCCGCGTGTACGATAAACTGAGAAGTCGAGCCCGTCTATCGGAGACGTCCAGGTTCGCGTGGGAAATCGTAAGCGACAATATCGAGAGATCGCGCGCGGATGAATCGCTTCAGCCATTTAACTTCTAAATCCATATCGTTCATCAATAAATACTGATTAAAAATAAAAACAAATCTCCGTTGTTGAATGTTGCGGAATAAAGTTTCTCTCGCACACCGTAATGCTCAACATATGAAGTCTAGATTTGTTTTCACTTGTGAAAGTCCGCATGGCGAGGAGGTTTTTTGCGGCTCGCTCATGAATATTCCATATCACTCCGGTTACCGGAATTGTTCGGATTGCTGGAAGACGCTCGCGGTAATCTCCGCGCGTTCTCGCGAGCACGAAATCGCGGGGGCCACGTCGCGTCGTACCTTCGACGTGCAGTTTTTTGTTTGTCCGCCGGACGGGATCAAAGCGCGACGCACAAGTACGCTGAGAATAATCGCGGACGTGCGGGAAGATAACTTTTGGCGGGTAACAGCCGCGCTCGATATAAATCCTCGTCGTATTACTCGAATAAAATGTAAACGTAAAGCGGAATAATATAATATCGTAAATCACGTAACACGTGCGACGACTCGAGGTTCAAAGGGGCCCGAAGCGGAGAGGGCCTCCGAGATTGAATGGTCCTACGAATAGCGCTACGAAATCACGCGTACGAGGTGTATCGCGATATTTATCGTGTGTTTTGCCGCTAGCCGGCAGGACATTTCGCAAGCACGCATCGTTAGATCGTACAAATATCGTGTGTGCCAATGCCATTCGCAAGGTGCCCTAAATACGAGTCCTCTGACAAATTCGATCATTTATCAACAAATACTTTGTGATAGCTTGTCGTTCGCGGCACGCGAACCTCCAATTTTTTACGTCAAGCTAAGTATCTTTCATTCATCTTCTATTTCTATCTCTTTATATGTACAACAATAGTTTTGGCGAAATGAATAAGAGTGCCGAACTCTGGGCGATCGTAATTTGCACTTTTAAGATAAAAAATATTTTTCTTTTTTCATGCCGTAAACGAATAATTGAAATTAATATGGGATATTTTTCCGATCTGTTTTTTCGGGCTGCAGAACATTAGTGGAAAAAGGACAGCAAGAAAGAACGCGCGGCGGAGATCGAATCAGGAAATCTGGAGCTAAAAAACGGGGAGAACGAGAGTGCGGGTGCGCGACGAACGTAAAGCAACGCGGTGAGAGAAAGAGACTTTCGGCTGAGACGTAAACATAGATACGCGTACACGGTCCATTGAGAGGGGCCCCCCCTCGAGCTGGTACAACATGAGAAAGTCTGATTAGCTCTTTCGTTTCTTATTGGAAAACTTTCATTGCGCGGCTACGTCGTCGCGTCGGGGAGGGCCAGCAGCCACCGGGAGAAATTCCATCTCAACGGAAGCGGCTCAATTTAGCAGAAAATTCTTTATGCTTTCTCCCAATTACCCCGGTGTTTACCCTCTAAACCGGCCTCCTCCCCTCGCCCGCCCGTTCCCTCCTCTTGCGTATGGATTTTCCGCTTATTAAGCCATTGTCTCGCGTGCTCCATGACCCGAGAATCTGGCCAATCTGTGGGCCCGCAGAGTCGTCAGATCGTGGCGTTGTAATTCCCCGCTACTTCGCAAACGAGCGAGAGAACGAAATAAGCAAACACGGTAATTATACCGCATTTAATTCAATAATGAGAAGGGAAAACTTGAGGTTCGATAACTTGATAATTAGAACGTCTGTATCGCATTTTTATCTTTAAAGAAGCTACGTGGAATGGAACTAGTGTGACTGATTTAAATTAATTTTAAGGACAGGATCAAGAGACGTAAAAATGAAAAATACAATTTGAAAGACAACTTTGAAGACAAGATCAGGAGGTGTCAAAATGAAAAATACAAATTCGCGACAAGTCTCTCTCTCAGCGCGGGAAGAACCCGCCGTTGAATCTACGGCTGGAACGGCTGATTCCGAGACGTTGCTTGATCGTTACGCGCATCGTCGCTCGTGTTCTATACCTAAGGCGCGAGACACGCGATAAAGATACGTTCTCGAAATAAAAATCCTCGCCTCGCGGGACGCTTAAACGTAAACGGCAGCATCGTCTCTGGGCGAAACGCGCCCTCGTCGCGCTTTGGCCGCGTCACTTCAAAGACGAGATTTTTCGGAAGCGCGCCGTATACGTTATCTTTGACGGTCAGCCTCGGACGAGCCGGGGAGGACGCGAGGAACGGATGCACAGCCGGATGTCTATACCGCGCGCGCGCGCGCCTTTTTACTTTTCCCCCCTTTTCCTTCTTTTTTAAAGCAAAGTTGCAGCACTGTGTGCAGCCAGTTTGTTCCTCTACCCTGCGGTGGCTCGTAATCTGAGAAAAACGAGCGTCACCCGTTCCATATACAGGCGAGGCTTTATCCCTTTAACCGCGTCAATCGAATTACGACGCTTTATCTATGACTCTTTTCGCAGCATTGCTCTCGTCGTATGCTGCGTTTCGTGCAGCGGCAATCAGACGCACGAGCGCGATAAGAGACTTTTATTTTTTATACTATATAAAAGAAAAAGGAAACAACGCATGCAAAATCGCAGAATTTGCACCACGTTATACCGTGTGCGGCGGTCCATATTTCTTATATCGTAATTCGTGATCGCGTATGCACCGAGCGGCCTACTTTATGTGCACAAGTCACTCTTTCGACACACAATAGATTCAGGCTATCGATTCCTGCATTATATAATTTCTGTGTCTAGTAAAACGAAGAATTTGCTGCCCGCGGTGTGTAATTTGTGCTCGCAAGCACGACTCTTTATCGCGGGAAATTAAAAGAATATAAATAGAAGGAGCGAATCTTGAACGTGAAAAATATCGAGCAAACTTCGAAATATAATGTATCGCGGCGTATACGCTGGGGAACCGGGTATATTCAGAGCGACAGTAGACCATTCTTTCGCAAGTACTATCGGTATCCTTTGAACAATCGCCCTTCACGTGCTCCTCGACGACTTATCGTATCGGTCGATCGCTCGCTGGATTACGCTTGATCGATCTCGTAACGGATAAGTAGCGGTTATTTGAGAAACGCTCTCTCTTGATCTGGATCATTTAAAAAAAGAGTACTTTTATATATAGATATTATCAATCGCCGTCATTAAAAAGCCAGGACACAAATCGCATTAAGAAATCTCGCTCATATAAGAGAAATAAATTGGAAATAAAAATTCTAAATATTACAGCTATCTTTGAAATTATTTGCAGATACAATTTGCGAGAGAGAATATTGTATAAAAATGAGTATATAACACACTGCAAACTAATTCTGTACACTGTTAAATATTAAAGGATGAAATTTAAACCAATACCTCAAGTTAAATAACATTTTATTATTTTTAACTATCATGCATGCAGAAATTTATTATTTTAGCTCCATTATTTTAGTTAAATTAACGACATATTGAGTGGGAGCAGTGGCGATCTATAGAAATGCTAAAAATGATTCAAATTGTGTATAATTTGACATTATGAATTTAAACAGTGTACTTCAGATAGGGACAAAAATTATTTATTGTGCAAAAAAGCTTGCATCCTTCATCGTCAGTACGTCGTTTGATCATATTCTTCAGAAAGCATTCACACCGCGTAGGAATCTTCGCCGTCGTCCAAGATTTAACATCGAGTCGCGACCATCCGATTGTCAGTCCAGAATGCTTTTACGCGAACTCGTCACGCGAGTGCTAGACGAAACTTCGGATTCAGCGCGGCCGCAAGTTCGCGGTCCTAAATCTGGGCTATATGTTGACGGAGTCATAATTTTATCAGTGGGACTTTTATTTTTTGCACGCGCGACTAAACGTGTCGCACGAAAGCCGTAGACCAAGCGTGACTTCGCTCGTGTACGAGTAAGAACAACGTATTTTGTGTGACGAGAAGAGAAGGAGGAGGGGGAGGGGGGGGGGGCAACAGTCGAGGTCACGCAGCTCCGGTGCTCGGTGGAGACGCGGCATTTTATGGTGAACGCGTTTTATTGCTCACGGCTGCTGGCCGCGACCGAGTAGTCGGCGACGTTCAAAGGCCCGAAGCGGAACAGTAAAGGCTAGTTTAACGGTGCTAACAGCGACCACAACACGAAATGTATTACTATACCACCGCGGCGCGATTCCTGGCCGCTCCCTTTACCTCGTCCGTTCGCGCCCTCCGCCCCCTCGGGGCCCGCTGCGCCCCGCGTGCCCTCGTCGCGCGACAGGTTCCACCTGACATCCCTGTCGATAGCGCGATAATTTACAGCCGCACGTGAGTTTAATTAAATTTTCCAGCCGAGACGATCGGCCGGCCGCGAGTGACCGGCGCCCGCGCGCGCTCCGCGGAAGAAAACGGGAGAAAAGAAAGAAAGAAGAACGAATTTGGATAATTTCTGGAAGGAGAAGCGAGCATATGTCCGTCAAAAGGATGTCCATAAAATTGTCGAAGCAATAATAATTTTCTTGAATTTATTATATATATATAAGATGTGTATATAGGAAAATGTATAATACTGATTTATTTTTTTAAATAAAATGCGAAGAAGCGGAAGGTTAATTCTTCATAGACACCCCTTTCAAGGAAATAAAGGACAGAACGGAATCCAGCGCAACCTCGAAAACGTCCGTACCAGGAAGCAGGAGTTTCGGAGCTTATAAATAAATACGCGCGAGCGACCGTCTGGCGAGGATTAAAATTGATTTCGTGTTTATAAGATGTCGCGGATACCTTTCTGCGCGATCCCCTTCTGCGTTGGAACGTCGCGGCGCGTTCCAAGAGGAGCGCATCGCGAAGGTGGAGACGGAGAAAGGGGGAAGCTTACCTTCCGAAAATAGCCGCGATTTAACGTTGGGTTTAATGTGCGCCGATGCTGTCGCTGGAGCGTGCGCGGGGGATGCCGCGCCACCAAATTAAGGTGGCATGCAACAACGGGGCACCGGGATAATTGACCCCCCCTTTTGCCTTTCAGTTTTATTAAATTTTTGTAAGATTCAACGATACGAGAAGCGGGCTTGTAAAACGCGATATTATATTAGTTGCTTTCCATTTACATCAAAACTCAGATAATTCTCACTTGTGATGTCATTCTGTCTTTATTATTCATTAATTGCCAAAAAGGATGGAACGACGTCACAAGTGAGAATTATCTGAGTTTTGATGTAAATGGAAAGCACCTATTATCTAACGATATTTTTTCAACTTCCCCCGGTCGTTCACCGGGCAGTCTCATGTGCGATAACACGCGGAGAGAGAAATTGTCTAACTACTTAAAGAAAATATTCGAAAGAACACAGACAATTACCAGAGGAATGAAATTAAGATTGCATTACGAGAGATATGATAAAAGCTTTATAAATGGGGCCTCATTAAAAGTGTTTGGGGCAACGGCCGGAGATATCGGAGATAAATGTGGACGGCAGAGCCGGGATTCCGAGAGAAGTCGTAAAGGCGTCTAATCTGAATTTTTCTCGCGACAAGTTTTACGCAACAGCGAGATAATGCGGCACTTTTGTCCGTTCGATTGTGCGATACCGCTTAAAAATTTTTCGAGAGAATCGTATATAGGCGTCTCCCCGCGGGGGATCGTAAATTTTCCCGGCAAACAACTTCCGTAATATTTGCAAACGGGACAACGGAGAGAGATCGCGAGAGTTTCCCGACGAGATAGATCAGATAGCCGAGTCAAGGATATACGCGTGCCAAAGTCCTGTCGTTCTTTTTCCCCCAGTTTCTATTAATATTGTGTCTTCTTAGCATCGCGTATCGTTTTCGGGC
Organism: Temnothorax longispinosus; assembly: GCF_030848805.1. Taxonomy (NCBI): domain Eukaryota; kingdom Metazoa; phylum Arthropoda; class Insecta; order Hymenoptera; family Formicidae; genus Temnothorax; species Temnothorax longispinosus. Next base: position 20,018,175 of record NC_092364.1, on the reverse strand, counting down.
GAATCTGTAATTTCTTATCCAGATCCAAGCGTCGCGAGATAAGACGAGCTCATACGATCGATCTCCCGACAATATAGACACAATTTCGCGGACTGGCGCGACCGGGACTAGATTTTATCGGTGTGCGGCTTTTCCGCGAGATTGTACACAGGCAGATGTCGAATTGCGGCGAGATCGCGAATTTTCCTGGCAAGACGAAATCGATCGATCCGGACGCTCACTTTCGTTCTATCTCTCCTCTCTTTTAGCGGCCGCCCCGTTGTTCCGCCGTTTTTCCGCGTTCTCTCGCTCCGGAGTTTCATTTCGGCGGCCTCCCTTTCGCATCTCCGATAGACGGAATCGTTCCTCCCTTCTTCTGGCACCGCCGGCGCGGCGCGGCGGAGCGAGCGAGCGCATGCTAAGCTGGAAGAAGCCAATCTCAGAAATGAATATGACTGCTGCAAAATTCACGGAACAATCCGCGGGATGCTGAATGCGACTTGTTTGTCTGTTTGTTTACGCGCCTAGTTCCGGTCCCATCTATATGCACGCGCTGCATCACTACCGGGCCGCCGCGCGCGCGAAACCGACCGGGGTGCAATGGTTAAGCGCGTCGGCCTCTCGTTCGTTTCGGCGAAAAACTCGCGTTCTTCGCATTCTCGCCCGGCTCTTTCCGGCCAAATAAGTAATAAAGCGTTACGGGGATTCTCGTGCGAGTCAACAGTCGGGACTGAAAATGCCCGACGAAGGGTGCAGAGGGGAGAAGGCCGGAGAACGTTACGTTACGCTCGCGTACCTGCATGCGCATTGTTCCCCTCTCATAATGAGAACATTTCTTGTCGAGTTGAGAGCTGAGCCGTCGCGTTTAGACATTCCCGATATACTTTGTTTCGGAGATTTAATTATTATTTTTCAATACATACCATACTGAAATTATCGCTCATTTGCGTTTTTATGTATTCTTAATAAATAATAATGCAAAGCAGGCGAAAAGTTAAATGGAAAAAGGAGGTAAATCTGAAATTCAAATACGGATATGTTATATAGAAATTTCGTGGATCAAGAGACACGGTAGTGTCTCGTGCCAAGTACACGCGGAGCGAGACCGACCGTGACTCTTTTATCTAGATCCCTTAAGAACTGCGAACGCGATATTGTGTACGACAACGCGGCGCTCGAGAACTGGCAGCACTCCGGCAAATTCGGTCGGAATTGAAAGAGCGCCGTGATATCAGCGGGAATATTGTGGCTAGACGAGAAGGAGAGGATAAGAGCAACGGGGCGGCTTATAGGTAGCCAAGGGTGGCGGCCGAACTCGGCGGCGGAGAGAGCGGAATCTTCTCGTTCTGAGAGAACATCTGCGCGAGTGCACCGGAAGTGGCCCCCGAACAGAACTGTTTCGCGTGAGGACATACCGTAAAGGGTAACGAATGAAATTTTGAACCGGTCGAATGACGAATAACGAAAAAGTGCGACGTAGGCACTGGCGGATACAACGGGAGCGGGAGCGCCCGATTGGTCGGCCCGGCTGAAAAAGGGTTGGATTTTCGAGTGAGCATCGCGGTGTAAAGGGTGGAGCGCTCGAGCACGCTCCAGCGTGCGTGTTACACAAAACAGAACGAGAGAAAGAGAGAAAGGGCGAGGGCGCTTGAGAAGGGGGCAAGGGACGACGATCCCGGAAAAGAAGCGGAAAAAGAGAGAGGGAGGGAGAAAGAGAGAGAGAAATAAAAAAAAGAAAGAAAATATACGCGTGTGCACGCTCAGCTTTCTCCGCTCGAGTACACTTGAGCTACGAAACCAGCCTCGAGCTTGTTTCCCCACAAGTTTCCTCGAAAGCTTGTTAGCGAGATTCGCCATTTTTCCCACCCCCGCTGACTGCCCCTGCCGATGCTGCTGCTGCTGCTCTTCTCTTCTCTTCTCTCTATGTCCCGTGTACCTTCCGCCTCTTATACGCCGCCTCCATCGTGGTGCCCCTTTTTCTACGAGAAACTAGCTCCTGACAAAAGATCGACCGGGAAGATCGAGCCACCGGCGAATCGAGAGTGCTCTCCATTTCGTGTCCCCCTCTATACATGCCTCTCCGCGCGCATTACGCCCCAGTTATCACGATTCGTCCTCTTCCCCTCCCCCCCGCCCGTCCACCTCATTTTTTTCTTCGCATCGATACCACGGAAAATGCCGACAGCGAGGAGGAAGGATCGCCTGCGTAGAACGCGGCAGAGGCAGGAAAACTGGACGGGGGCTGTTTGCTTTTTTGTTCCCGCTCTTCCTCCTCTGCGCTTCTTTCCCTTTCTTCATGTTTCCTCTATCCGTTCGAGGCTAGATTAGAAGAGGCCGCGGAGCATGATCGCTCTAGTCGGGCCCGAGTAGATTACACCTTTACTTATCTAAGGGAATGAAGATTGATCTTTCAGAATTCCAACGATGAGATAGGATTCTTCTATGTTATGTATATACATAACGGATATGATAATTGTATTCATTCACAAGGTAAAAAATCTAATAGCAGCCGAGTCGGATGATTTTGTTAAAATAGTAAAGATAAATCTCTTTGCGATCTGAAAGTCTCCCTTCAACTTTGAAGATTTAAATCTATTTAATTGAAATTATTTTTATACGATAGTATTGCAATGTGCAAATGAAATGTCTAAATATATATATGATATATAAAAATCATATTTTATGCTAACATTATTTATAAATAATACTTTGAAGGAATAAATAGAATTCATACTTATTATGTTTTACTGTACAGTTAACATTTTTCTACAGCGATTAGTATGAACAAGATTTGTTCACATTTTTATAAATTATCACAATTGGCAAGGCACTTTATTAAATAATTAATCGAAATCAACAAACTAGCTGTTAATCGTTTGAAATCGTCTCAAAGTCTCTTGAAAGAAAACATAATAGGGAAGATATCTCAGCCAAAACTCGTAAGTGGATCATTCAGTGTTTCCCAAGCTCTTCTTTTATATTTCAGACCATCGGACCGTCGTTAAATACTTGGCGCAACACTAAAACGGCAAATTGCTTCTCATTAACGCGCCGCGGAATACCGCGCGGCGATCCTTCTCGGCTACCCAACAATAAGTACCTACCGCGGCAGGTGCAAAAACTTTGTTTAGTAATCATTGCTTCATGCGAGCGGGGTTTACGAGCTTTTACGAGAGAACGGCCATCCGACAGATGTTTTAATATAAATTTTGTGACCGATTTAAAGCTCGGCGCGCGGTAGTGATGTATAGCGGAGGGAACGCACTCGACGGACCGCGCGCGCGGCGCGCGTCTTAATGGAGTTTGCGCGATTGCCGCCTCGCTCGGAGAGAGAGAGAGAGAGAGAGTTTTAATAGCTACGGGCGTTACGAGATGTTATTACCGAACGGAGAAATGCCACAGCAGCGCGCACAAGTCAGGTATAATTAATTGATCTCGCGTTCTCGTGCCCCGGCGACTTAATGCTCCGGCAGAAAACGAGTAATTAAGTAACACGTAATTATCGATCTGGTTACGCGCGTCCGATAAAGCAATTGCAAACGATGAAACGGCACGATGCGAAGGAAATCTTTCAACAGTCGCGGGACCGCCGCGGGATTAACAAAGTTAATTGGGAGAAATTCGCGGGATCGCGTTGATTTCTTTTTTTTTTTTATATTAAAACTCAAACGTTCTCCCTTCACATTTTTCGCATCGTTTGTATCCAAGCGTTAATTATATCGCGAACTTCTTATGTAACATTTATTTCGTTTCTCTGGACGGAATGTTTCATCTCGTCGAACTTGACACCAAGAATGCGTTAAAATGCAAAGCAACTACGAAGACCCTAGAGAGACATATTCGCCTCTATTCACCTGCTCGCATTCGATACATATACATATACACGCTCAAACATATAGGACGTACGCGGGTAAGCGGCATTCGTAACGGCGCCCATCATCGACGTCATTACATCTCGGGGAAAGAGGGTGTCTACTAACTTGTCCATTAATATTAAAGATCCGGGGTTCGACTCGAGGGCGATGTTGCGCGAGCTCGACTATGACTTCGAGAACGGAGTTCGGGGATGGCGCCATTTAACATTTATATTATTGACAATTAAAGTTTCGCGGCCATGATGTATCGCTCAGTTCAGTTCTCTCGTGCTTTCGGATGATCATCGAGAGCCCAACTTTAGATACTCACAACAAGGTTATATTTCCCCATATATACACGTCATGACTTTTATTGCGAAACATTGATCATACAGTGACCGAGTTCGGGAATCGAGAAAGTTAAGAGTGCTTAACTCGAAAGAGGGCGTAAAAAAAAAAAATTGCGACTGTTATTTGCCCGGAGAAAGTGTTCGAAAAAGAAACGCGCGGGAGTAACGGAAGCATTTTTTTTTTATTTCTGTAAAGTGCCAGAGACCATCGGGCGCCCCGGGTCCGCGCGAATAAATCGTCAATGCGGATTAAAAAATGTCTCGCGTATTTGGCAGGTGGTTAAGCACTAGTCGGATATATACTGGTATACACGCGTATATATATACGCGTCCGCCGGCGCGATGCAGCACGTGGGCCGCGATCTTTTCGAAATAATTTAGGGGGACGGAATCCCCATGCGCGCACGCATGTACACGCATCTGCACGGAGTTATTTATGATGGATTAGACCGGGATTTAAGCCACGACTAATTTATGTCAGGCCACGGGATTGCGATTCTCAACGATTTTCTCCCCCTCCCTCCTTCCCTCCCCCACACCCCCTCTTCCGCCACTCACAAATTACGTAGCCGTGGGCTCTCGTGATTTGCGTGCCTCTCGTTAAGACAGAACGCATCGGATAAATGTTAATTCAGACGCGATACGAGGCGGCGTGTCTGGAGTACTGACCCCGGAATCGCGTGGAAGAAAAGTTTGCGCGCCCTGCTTCGAAAGGGTTGCGTATTGAGCCTAAAGTTTTCGCGATAAGATCCCGTTAATTTATCGCTGAAATTATCGCTGTAGCTTTATAAAAAGGAGAAATTACCTTGTTATTTATAATTTACCAACTTATTTCACTCTATATCGGTTATGTATTTTGATTTATTATCAGGAATGCGTTTATTTAATTTAGTAAAACCTTATGACTCTGTATCTCAGAAGTGGGGAGAGAAAAGGGGGCAATATAATATTATTAATTTTAACATCATGTATATTATTCTAACTGTAAGAAAAACGAACTTTATAACTTAATTAAAGCTTGTAATATAATTACTCAAAGATAATGCAATAAAACAATGTTTTTTTATTATAAAAAATAATTTTATATAAACTTGCTTGTTTTGACATAAGAGTTAAGAGATAAAAATAAATACCAAGAGATCAATGTTAGTTCACATATGTTCTCGCTTAACTGAGTTTATATCCATATTATCTAGTTTATTTTCGAGACGCGCAGTCTGAAATTCTGTTTTCCTGGAGAGAAGAGGATTTCCGATCTTATCCTCCTTCTCGTATTCAGACGGATGAAAGACGAAGGCAAAATCACTACAATAATATTTCAAGTCTTACAAGTCTGAAGAAATAAGTAGAATACTCTCTCCGGCCTATTTATTTCTTCGCTCACTTCCGTCTCTTCCTTGCCTATCCCTATATCCCGTCCTATCCGGATCAATGACACCGCGCGCGTTTCATTTTTATTCCGTCCTCTGGCTATCCCTCCATCGCCCTCCCCCTCCGCTGCTTCTCTCTCACCCCTTCTGCGGCCCTACGTCCCGATATCTCGCCGGCCATAAATTACGCTCCTCCTTTTATTTGCACGAGCACCGAACTTAAGTAACTAGATCCGAAGTTCACATCGAGGGGTTAAACGCCCACGGTACTCTCTCCTTCGGCACGGCTGCGATACGCGGCGGAGTAGTGGACCCACCCCTCTCGCCCACTCTCATTCCGAGCAGATGCAATTGCGTCGTCCCGCGGGGGCGAGAGAGCGTGTCGCACAGCAGCCGGACCAAGGGGTCCAATAATGGCGACTTGAATAATACAGGAACCGAGAGAGAAAGACGGAGGGAGAAGGAGAGAGACGGAGGGCTATTGCCTGCGGAGTCAAATTATTGTCGCCGCCATGTTCCTTCTATATTCGTGCGAAATTTCGTACGTTATCGCGATGCACTTTCTACCTAAATTGCGGAAGACTGGAGACGGATCGAAAATTCGAGGTAAAGGTCTCGTTCATTCGGTCCGGATATCTCGCTCGCGCCGCGGATTTCGGAAAGTTTATCCGCGATAATATTCGATCCGGGAAGTTCTCCAAAACGAAGATCCGATAATCGGCAAATATTCGCGAAAATTTCGATCGGAGGTAATTGGAGAACGGCACGGGCAATGCGCAATTGCTTCGGTCGCGCGCTCGCAGCTTTTAGAGAAGAATCACGAAAATATAGACATTTGGCGGTTGATACAAACAATACAAAATTTCCAAGCGATATGTATCCTTTCATCGAAAAATGTATGATTTTACGTATTCTCTTTCTGCAGTTCCTTTATCGATACAAGACAAATAAAGGAGGATATAAAAAAATAATTTTATTTTATTATTCGGAAGCAAATATAATTTCAGAACTATACTAATCACTTACTCAGCAATACATCTTTCACTGTTAAATATTAAAGAATGAAATTTAAACCAGCACCTTGAGTAAAGTAACATTTTGTTATCTTTAACTGCCATGTGTGTCAAAATTTATTATTTTAACTCTATTGCTTTAGTTACTAATTTTAGTAATTAACAACGTATTGAGTAGGAGCAGTGGTGACCTACGGGAATGATTAAAAATTGAATATAATTTGACGAATTCAACAGTGTCCGCGCGATTTCGAGCTTCGGCGACTATTCCCGCTAACCACATTTCTTTCGATATATATTGCAATTCTGAAAAAGAAGGAATAATAACATTGCTCAACTGCCGTTTAATTTCAATATTAACGTAGAATGAATGTCTTTTGTAAATAACTTCTAAAAGAGATCGAAATAACGATCGCACGATATTATATACGACTTGGCCGTAATAGCATCGCGCTAATCGCGACCGTTCCAGCGCGAGCTGCGAGCGAGGAGACGAATAAGGTGACCAAGGGAAGAAGTCACTGGGGAAGACTCGTTAGACTCTGAGTGATCTATAGGCCAAGATAAACCACGCGTTCAACAAGTGTGCGTCGCCGATAGTCTATCTATAGTCTGCCGAGCAGCACGGCGCGAGGTACACACCACGGAGCGTCTGACGTTTTTCCGATATTTCCGGAGAGAGAGCGAGAGCCGGCGCGGCGTCCGCGATTTCGATTAGACGTCGCGGAAGATCGTCTCAGGAGTCACGGGAAAATCTATCTGATTTTACGGGGCAATTGCGGCGAAATTGCGCGCGCGGGAGTTGTAACGCGACGACCATTGAAACGCTCGACATATTCCCCCTCTTTCCCCACCTCTGATATTTATCAATCCAATACGTCAATCGCGCCGTGCCTTCCGGGCACTGCGCCGTTCTATGGAGCCGCGGGTCGACCGCGAGCTAACAAGGTTATTGTTCCTTGATGAATATATGAACATTTGCGCGGTTAATTACGTGCGCCGCGAAAAAATGTTACTGGCCATACGGGAACAATGAGCGCGCGATCGCAAAAGCGAGCGCAAATAACGAGCCGGCCGCGTACAGCCCAAGGAAGGAAAAAAAAATTGCGCCAGGTAGGCGAAACGGCCGTTATTGTGTAAAAACAAAAATCGCCGAACGCACTCTCGACTCCCGCTATACAGTTACAAAAAACCTGATTGTTCCAGCCGGCAAGTACCTTTGAAAAAAGGAGTTCGCGGTATAACGATGCCCCGGCAATTTTTCATTTTTCTCCCCTTCGCTATACGTGTTTCTGCATAACTTCAAAATAATTCGGTAGGCCAAGCTTGTTATTGACTTCTTTTCAAGTTATTTGTCAACCTTTGTCAAACAATTCAGTTCCGGATGTTACGGTGTTATTATCGGAGTAATCGGCGTATCAGGATCGTGCGTCTCGAGGGAAAAAAAAACAACGGAAATTCGCACGCGTAACGAAATCGTTCTGGAAAATTGGAAAGTGGACGGGTACAAAAGAGCGGGTGAGAGACAGGAGTGGAAAAGAAAGGGGGTAGAACGCGGAGAAAGAAAGAGGAGGCGGAGGACTGAAAGAGAAGTATCCCCCGTACAGCCTAACCTGGCCTCTTCGTTATGACAATATATCTCAGACTCCAGGGAAACATCGCCGAAGGAGTCCCGAAGGCATGCTACCAAAGCTCGCGGCGGCCTCCTTTGTCGGAGATTCTTCGGGCGAGAGGAAGAGATGGCCAGCAGGACGAGGGGTCAGAAGATGCAGCTTCACTCTTTCTTCTCTCTCTCTCTCTCTCTCTCTCTCTCTCTCTCTCTCTCTCTCCCTCCCTCCCTCTCACGCTCGCTCGCTCGCTCGCTCGCATGCCCTCTCGACGTAAAACGAGAAATACTAAACAAAACAGGATGCTATTAGGTTTTTGCCGCGCGCCACTGAAGCCTCCGTGTGCCGTGCCCCGCCGCGCCGTCCGATGATCCTTCAGGCTACCAACGCGCCGCGAGGTTATTATTAACGCGCCACGAGGATTTGGCGGTGCCGATCCTCTCGATCGCTCGAGAGGTTTCGCAGAAAAATTCATCTTGCGTAATGTGAGCGTTGTGTGCCGGCGTTGTTTCGACGCGGGGAAACGGGGGAAATAAGTTTCGACGGGGGGGGAGCGGATTTTATAGACGCGCTCCGGCACTCCCGCGAATTCCGAACGATCGAATTAACGAAACGCGCGGTAATCCCGATTTATCCCTTCGGCCAGAGGCCGTAGCGTATAGCGTCACCGGATCTCGGGGCAGGGGGAGGCTTTCGCGAGGGGATGACACGTCGCGCCGAAGGGGAACACGTTATCGGCGGCGATGCCGTTTATTTTTACGAGACGGCTAGGTCATATATTACGGTACTCTTTATATGGGTCTTATAAAAAAAATATACGAGGACCCGGGAGTAGCAGTAACTAAAGTACGACGAGATGCGCGCGTTCGTATTGGCCGCGACGCGCCCGTCGTACCCCATAAAGCGCTTCCATACGTCGCGGAGCGAAACACATAACGACGAGATCGCGCGCCCTTATCCCGTCATCGAATCTCGCGAGTAATCTACCTCGAGTCTCCGACGAGCAGCGTCTCGATGTTGCGCCACATCGCCATGAGTCTTTGTCTTCGCGTAAAGTACTCTCGGATTTGAGAATTCCTGTGTCTTGAAAAAAAAAACGAGTCATTACGGAATAGCCTTTTTTTACTTTTCGGTTTGTCGAACATGTATTTGACAATGGGCAAGATAAGAGCGCGCAAACCTGAAGCAAAACGTATAAGATTCATAAAAATTATTATTAATTATAAAATTCCGTCCATTATTTATTTTGTATTATATCGGCGTATCGGTCAATATTTATTAAGCATTCCGTTCTTATCGAAATGTTACCGCGTGTTACGATCATCGCGTTACGATCGTGCGTTAAAGCGCGGGCAAGAAACTAGCCACGGGCGAGCTTACGACGATGACATAGCCGGCCGGCCGGCGTTGCTCGCAATGTCATCGCCGTCGGCGGATGTGCTCCGTCCGATAAAAGCGCGGTGCCGAGAAATAAAGCGCAAAATCGTCGTTCGGGTCCGGCTTGACCGTCGTCCCCGGGTCGTTTCAGGAGGAGCCGGATAATGGCCGGCGCGGCGGCCTGCCGACAGCGACGAGACCGGGGGATTATTGCGGGGTAACGTTAGAGTGTTAATACCAATTTTAATCGCTCGTCGTAAAGACGATGCGCGCGTGCAACTATAACGCACCCGACCGGAGACTCGCGTTTGGCAATAAAGACGCTTTTATTAAATCTGCCTCGACGGCGGCGGCTGCGCACTCCCCTCGCCGTCTCTCTCTCGCCACCCGGGGCCCCTCTTCACCCTCGTGCTCCGCCGCGTGTTGGTTTACGGCCGCGTTCTTTCTATTTCTTTATGAAGATCGTGACGTTTCAAAAGACAGCGGCGTCGTCTTTGTCTCGATCGCTCGTCTTCGTCAGTCGAGAGCAAGCACATCTTTGTCGCCACCGCATTTTTGTCAATCGCCGAATAACAGGTTTACCCTCGGAATCTGGACTTGTAATCCGCTCACCGAGAGCTTTCGTTTATCGGCTTGTCAGCCAACTCTTTGCCTGAGAAAATGCCATTCAATACTGTATTTGTAATCTATTGAATCTCCACATATTACATTTTTAATATGTATAATTAATAATAGCAATTATTTAACACCGTTCGCAGTCCGCAAGTATTTTGAACGTCGTTCGGTAATTGAAATCCCATTTATGTATTTACATTTTATTAAGTAAAACTAAAAAAATTAATCGTCTTTAGCATTTTTTTACATATCAATTTTTTTTAAATTTTAAGAAACTCATTTTCCTTGCAGCGTAACTTGTACCTTCAAATATTTGATACACAGCTTATTGCGATAGAGTTAAAATAGGCTTTGTTGCAATACAATTAAGAAAATGTCGCAAACAGTACGCTAGATTTTCAAATTTACGCGTAGAACGAGAAGGAGCGATAAATTGTTCCCGCTCCTCTCCCTTCGGCTAGGCCGAGAGGAATCACCCGAGGGTGCGCGTCTAATTCTGAAGCACGTTAGATTCTATGGACGGCGGTGGCGGAAAAACGCGAGTGATCGATAAATCGAGTGCCCGCTCGAAATGGTAAACAAAAGCTGAAAATAAGAACGGAAGCCCTCGTTAAACCTCATTAAAACCGGGATAGTCATGCTCGAGGCACCCCCGGAATTAATGCGGCGTGTATACGGCGTGGAGGGGCCCTCGCGTTCCCGTAGCGAGAATCGAAAGCTTCGAAAATTCATGACTCGCTTCGGAGATACGGGCCTCCGGTCCGCGCAACGGACATCCATAATGACGACGTTGAAATCGACCGTGTTAGCTGCTTTGATAAACTATTTGAAGGAAAGGAAAAGGAAACGAACGCGTACTTTCGCCGACGACGAGAAGAAAAGCAACGGGGGGGTTTTCTCTACGAGAGACCTACGCTAAAACTCAATTCTTGAATATATTTCGCGATCGTAATTGATAGATGATAGATGATAACTGTAGGATATCACTGCAATTGCGGTATCTAAAAAGCGATCGATAATTTGAGTTGATTGATCTCGTTGATGTGCATCTGAGCATCTCCCGCGCCATACTCGTACGCGTCGTTAGTTTCCACGATCGCGGATAAGAGTCAAGTCGGCTCTCCCGGGATATTCTTCAATTTAGTCGGTAGGCTACTCTTTAATGAGATCGAATGAGATAGCTAAGACGTTAGTGGTATTCTCTGGTAGAACGACCGACCTGAAGCACTCGTCGATATAGAAACCGCGCATGCTTATGATTTAAACGAAGTTAAGACTAACGCGGTATTACGAGGGGCAGTAATGAAAATTATATAACTCTCATAAAAAAAAAGAATAAAGAAATAACGTGAGATCAAGTCCACGTATGCATATTCGTTTATTTTCTAAAACCGCAATTGCAATGTATATTTAAAATACTCTTATTATTCGTTTGTCTATTTTGACGGAGCGACATCGATGCCACGATATGATTAACAAAAAAAGTCTAGATAACATTAAATACTATTCTCGAGTCAATCGAGAATAAAAATCAAAAATGTAAAATAGATGACAATTCAAAGAAACACCTGTCTCATTTGTCTCGTTTTAACAATAATGCACAAGCAAAATCCGCGGCTCAATGGTCGGAGTATCGTCCACCGGAATGTATATTAAATATCCATTGTGCCGTGCGGATCGATGTTAAAAGCGAAATAGACGGTCGATACTTTCCAATATCGGCGTATCGGTGACCCTAATCGGCGGATTCGCCACGCGCGCCGATATAGGCGGGCGATTAATCGCCCGAGGGAACGGGTTTGTCGGAAATGAAATATCTGGGTAGAAAATCATGCTCGGCCGTAAAGGATCGACCCGCTCTCTTCCTCATTTAAGATTGTATAAGGGGGCACGTTGTCGCTACCTATACGCCACGCACACCGTAGGCGGTGCGGCTCGCGTAGCCATTACCGCCGGGGCTTCCTCCGATCTCGCTCGCGGCGCGGCGCGTCGGCTCGGCCGATCGAAGGGGATTATTCGTCCATTATGGATTCATGACTATCGACGACTGTCCGGCGCGTCGATGAACATTCTTCAAATTTACGCCGAAAATCCTCTTCGACACGGCCGTATTCTCGATCGTTACCTGATTAACGTTACCCTGCCTGGCGATTAAAGTTCTACTTTTTTCAAATTATTATTACGGTGAGAATTTTTCGAGCGCGATAACGAGCAATATTGGTTTAATAACTTGGCGAGTGTTCGAATTAAATCGGTGTAGTAAAAGAAGATAGTGAAAGAAGCGTTTAAACGTAAGTTATAGTCGTTGAGGAAAAATATCTGACTTTCATCTCAAATCGATGACAAATACCATCTTTAAATAAAATTTAAAATATTACAGACAGGGATGGGAATTTTATTTATACATTCGCTGGAGTTGCGATTTCGTAACTGTAATCGACGCGGGGGGGGGGGGGAGGAAGAAATCTGAAGAAAATTTATCGATAACTACGCGGTTGATTCGGGATTCAGCGCACATTGATGATAGGAATTTATTGCAATTATTTCTCAATCGGTCCGCCTTTATACGAACCAAACCGCCGGGTTGTTGTTTCCCTTTCGGGAAGACAGCCGGTCGGGATGAATCAAACATTTCGTGATTACGAGACTGTATATATACGGTTGCGGTTTCCAATACGTATCCTTGAACCCGCCCGTTGAGTGGCGTTCAACATAACTCGCGTAATAACTCGCTACTTACGTGCCACTTTAGATCCGCGCGCGCGCGCGCGGCAACATCTCGGGGGATGCTGCCGTTCGAATAATCACGAAGAAAGCCGTATAGCGTTGGACCGTATTCCCGGCGGGCCGGGATTCCCTTCTCGCGTGATGCATCCGCCGCCGCGTTTTCGCGAGTTATACCGTGGCATCAGCGCGCGATCATCGTGTCAATAAAAATAATCGACTGTCCAGAACTCGCGGAGGACATTTGTCTGCGGTGGAGAACGCATTTGTTTGGCCGGCCGCGGCCAAACGGCGAAGTGCTCTCGGAGAGAGAGAGAGAGAGAGAGAGAGAGAGCGAGAGAGAGAAGGGGGGGAGTGCGATGGAGAGACAAGTTTGCCTTCGTCTCCCGGAGGAAATTACCGTAGATAGAGATGATGCTTGCAGGAGAATGCATTCCCTGATCGTGCGCGCGCGCGCGCGCGATTGCACGCTAATGATATTATAAATCTGGATAAACTTCTCAATTTTGATAAATAATAACGACATCTTTCCCAGGTCCAACGCGCTAACTTTAAAAATTTTCTTTTTAACACGCCGTTGTAGACCTATCACCTGATTGTGAGAAGAGATCTTTATCCTAAGGCTCTATAATTAAAAAAAAAGAAAGATCTCAAATTAATACGAGATTGGACGAAACAGTTATAGGAATGATCTTCAATTACGCTTTAGAATTGATATAATTTTTTAAATTATGGATGATAAGACCTTGTGCGATTATTTCTTTACATTAATTTCTCCTAAGCCGTTTCAATTGATATTTTTATATTAGTTTAGCGCCCGCAAATTAATTACTATTTAAAAATTGCGAGTAGCTGAAACATAAGAATAAAATGTCATCTGGTGCCCCTGGCTTCTTCCATAAGAAAACGGAGGCGTCGATAGGCGTTCTTGGCAGTGAAAGTACTGAAGATCTACGTTAGGAATATGCGCAACTGCGATAGTCAGAAGGTTTAATTAAACGCTAGTATACAATCGCTGAACTTAAAATGTATCATATTGCTATCAAGATATTTAAAGAGCGTTAGAATAATTAAGATGATTTTTAGATATTGTCACGAGCTTTTTCGTATTCGTACTTCTTATTTATCGGCCGTTTTCATCGTGCGGTCAGATTATAACCTCACAAAAAAAATTGATCAAATTCAGAGATTAAACGGTTAAACATAAGATTCAACTCGGCATTACCAAGGCGAAGTTCAAGAAAATTATTTTTACCCGTTTACTAGATACAGCGTTATTTTCACAACTGCTCCTGTGTCTATCGGAAAAAAAGGCAAAAGTTAAAAATCATTTTTAAATGATCTTGAATCGTATCTATTTTATTGGTATGACTTGGGTTGGTTCAAGAAGCAACCTCGGTTCAAAATATTTCAAAATATTCATCTAAATGAATATTCTAAATGTTTTTATGACTTAGATTAGCCAGGGTTTACCCCCTCCCTCCGCCTAATATTTGTTTCTACCAATGCAGATTAACTTTAATTTCGGTTTAACTTACTTTTTATCTTTTTCTAATTCTCAGAACTTAGAGAGATTAAAGTTTATAATCTGCATTGATAGAAATATACATTGGTAATCGCGTCATACGTTTTTATCTCGGTGAACGACGAGTTAAATACGAATCTCTTGATGTCCCGGTTTGTTTATCCGATAAAAGATATACATTGCAACTTTGACTCACCACCAGTTGGCTTGCGCGCCGCTTTGCCACGCGACGATCAGCAAAGACACAAGTAGGTAGCTCATTGACATGACGAGCGTACGTTGCGTGCGGCGATCCCGTGTGGACTCTCTCTCTCTTTCTCTCTTTCTCTTAACTCGACCGCCGAATCCTCAAAGTCGAATCTCCTCCGTGGAAGCGCGAAGGAGAGGAGAGATTACGTGGAATCGTCCTTGCCTTCTCTCAACCTCGCATTCTTACATGCGTCGCCGACGACGGTCCGCGTTTCGCATCGTCTTCTCCACGAGCGCGAGCGCGAGATATCGAACGACGAGACGCGAGATCGTCGACCGATCGAAGATCGCGCGCGAAAGTGGGAAAGAGAGAGGAGCAGAGCGTGGCCGGGATCGAGAGCGATCTCGGAGCGCGCGCCCGGAGCGGATCGACACCCCGCGCGTACCCGCGTCTCCCCCTTCTCGCGCCGCTCTGTGCCCGAAAGACCGTGGACTTTCTGCAGACGAAAGTTCTCCAACTCCGGTCCCTCGTCTCGTCTTACATGTTTCCGGCGACGCGCGGACCGAATTTCGAATGCCGCGATCGCGACGCGACGCGATGAATCGAATTTTGCGCGGCCGGAGCCGGATCGGCCGTAAATCGGCGAGTAAGTCGTTTCCGCGCGCCGAAAGGTCTCGCGGCTTCGAGCAAGCGATCAAGCGGAGATCTGAGGCCCCTCAAGGGAATCTTAATCGGGCGGAACTTTGACGCCGCCGATGAGAACCAGTCGTCGTGTCGTCGACGCACGGTGAACCGCGAGCGGAGCGGAGCCGACGCGAGGCGAGACGACGCTCCGTGAACGTTCGCGTACGGACTGTGGTGGCCGGTAGTCACGAGGAAAAGGGCAACGGGGCTCTCACGGTGGGCGGAGTCGCCGCTCGTTCGCGGCACGCCGATTGGCCGCGTCGCCGAAGAGCCACCGGAGGCTCCACTCGCGCTAATTAAGCATTTCGGCGCACCGGCGACGGGACGGTGCCGGAGCACGTACGCTCGCTCGCTGAGCTCGCTCGCGATTCGTTCTCCTCGACTCGCGCTTGCTCATCGAATCCGACTTAACCGGTGAGACCCTGGAGACTGTCCCCGCGTTACGTCTCGCGTACCTACGTCCGGCCGCGCCGATTACGCGTTTTCATCGCTGCCCTTATTGAGATGGGAGACCATCTCGTAGGAGCGGACATTTAAAAGATACCGCTCGTCTTCCTTGGCGTATTCGTAATAGGGTGAGGAAGGGCTATTTGAGTTAGTTAAAGAAAAAATCGGGTACAAAATTCTTCAAGACAAGGAGGCTCTTAAATTTTCAAGGCTTTTTGGCTTTTTGTCTTGAACATTTTTGAGCCGATTTTTTTCTCATCGTCGAAAATATCATAATCGGGTGGTTCCCAATAAGACAACTTTGATAAATATGGAAATTAACTGAAAACAAAGATTGAAAGTAATGATTATCTTTCAGATTGTTAATGAAATAATTGGTGAGTGTAACGCGATTCTTTTCTGTTTAATGATGCTAGAGGAAGTGAATTAAGTGATTAATAACGTAGGTAGCCACCTGGATAATTATTGACTCTTTTTTAGGGAAATATACAGATAAGAATTTCGATCCGCGATTTATTATTTTTGATGGAAGGACTTTGCTGACACAAGCAAAAAATTCATCTTTACTCATAATCGGTCGGTGCGTAAATTTGTTCAAGCAATAGAAAGGACAAATGCGAGTAATCTTAAATATTTAACTTTCTATCGCTTAAATTATTCCTTGCGGGTTTGAGAAACGTTCAGTAGAGAAATGAGTGTTAAATAAAGCTGCGTTATAAATTCATATTTCCGGAAACGCGAAATGGATTTTTATACAATAACGTAACTTTAACTTTACGTTAATTTATACTTTTATACAAAATAACGTACACGGCGTACAGCGCGTACATTATATTATTTTATGTTATAAAAAAAGTTATATATCGATATAATACAGTTAAAATTATTCCTCGTCATTACGATAATGATGGAAATAGGAGATTCTATTTGACAGAGCAATCGTTTCGTTATTTCCTGCCAGTCACGAATAGCATGCATTGTTTAATCAATATTGATGTATCGCCATCCAAATCGAATTGATTTCAATACATTTCGGTATCTTCAGACAGACATAAACTCGTTTCTAAACAACACACAATTGCATCGAGTGTTTACATATCACCATAAGAATTGTACATAATTCTTCTAATTTTTTTAGAACTTTCATATTGGATCTATACCCTGCACTTTATAATAGGTCCAATGAATTATATGTAATTACGAGTATTTCATGATTAAGATTAAGATCATCTTGAACAATAAGTTTTGGTGATAGATATTCAAATCAATGTCGCTATTTTCCGGATTGTAAATTTTGCATTTATTACGCGCTTGAAGAAAATATTAACGATTTTTAATCTACGATTTTCGATCATTACACATCTTGAGACTCATATTGTACATAACGCATAATTTATAAAAAATATCATAAAATTAACATCGATTCGATATAGTCTCGGTACTATTGAGATGAAGATTTGGACTCGCCAAAATCATTCTACTTTCAATTTTTATAACAGCATTACGAATTGTAAACTACAAGACAAATGTCCATATCTACCAATGCAAGTTATAATTTTAATCCTGGTTTAACTTACTTTTTATTTTTTTCTAGTTATAGAGTTAGAACAAGATAAAAAGTAAGTTAAACCGAGATTAATCTACATCGGTAGAAATGGACAATGGACAAAAGTGATGCATGTGCCGTGCGAAATAATTACGATAATCGATAGAGCGTACTATATATTAGAATAATTTTTTGAAACGCCGCAATATTTAATCTTGAAATGAAAATCACGTTTCATTATTTACTTTAAGCAAAAAATATACTGACATTTAAAAAGCCTATGTTTTCTGGATACACAATAGTATAATGGAATACATTTATATAGATTATAATTACTTATTGACGTAAAATACTTATGTAATTAATTGATTGAATTTATAGTAGTCAAAACAGTCGTCCGATCAAAATCAATTCGAATCGAAAGTTTTTAGGAAAATAAAAAATAAAGTAAATGGGTATTATTTCGGTTGTTGGAGTAATGCAGAGAAAATTATTTTGCCACGTTTTTTTATTATATATAAATTGTAATTTTTTTTTAATACTCATTTGTCATATTTATATATTATGATATAATGATTTATAACATTAGCAATAAAATAATTATCTTTTTAACATTTTTTGTTAATATTTACGATGTCAAAATTTCCAATAGATCAACTATTTAGAAAAACATGCTTTTTACGTCTTATGTTCATTTTTTCATAATGATATTTTTGTCAATTAATATATTATGAGGCTAACGCTGCCATCTGCGGGTCTGATAGGGCAATTTATTACGAGCAACGGTGGGTAAGGATTCGGAAAACATGTGATTATATATTTAACAAAAATATTTTCTGCGCAAAATTATATAACCCATAATAATGATAAATTATTACAAATAATTTTAAATATATTTATAAATGGATGATCATCAAACAACATCGACATACAAATCACAAAAATGTATATATTTTCTTCTTTGCAGAATTATATATTATGTAATATACAATATATTACACAATATTTTGACGCCATTAACAATGTTAATTTTACATCGCGTTTCGTTAAGCGTAGTATAATGTGTTTTTATTCAGAAAAACTTTTGATCGCAAAAAGGAATCCACATCAATCTAAATATAACGATACAGTATTTATTTTAACTAATATAAACAGTAAAATTATCTTATAAGTGAGCAATATACATATATATACATACATTTAACAGAGCAAAAAGTCATCTCTCTGATAGAAGTGCTTTGGTAATTTGAGCTATAAATGTCATATACGCATCAATTTACATTCAAGGCACTCTCACCGCATGGACAAACTCCGACACTGACATTGACAACTCATGTGACGAACAAAAATAATAATTCTTTTTTCGATTAGTTAATTAAAGCAGCAATTTAGTGTCATTAAAAAATCAAAACAAACAGGGATATATCACATGCGTTGTTCGAAAATGTCTTGCGTGGTCATACAGCCCCGAATTCCGCTTGTCGTTGCGATGGGTTGTGATACAAACCGGCCATCGCTTCCTGCAACGCTCGCAGGCACGCGACGTGCGCTCTAAATCCACCCGCTCTATCGACCTGACACTCGTTTCGTATATGCGAAACGTATCCGCGAGCCTGGAGCTCCCGCCAGTTAGGCGGCGACGGCCCTTCTATCTGCTGTCGGATAGGCGTGTAAGAATAGAGGGGTCCTTCTTCTACCTTTGGCACCGAGTAGTTCTGATTTGCCTGATTGCCAAATTTAATTCCCGTGCTAAACTGAGTCGCCCTAACGGCGGGAGATACGGCGGCCTTCGCCTCCTTCTTCTGGGTCTGTATCGCGGAAGCGAACGACTCCACGATATTCTTAGCATTCGCGTCGGAGAACGTCAGCTCGTCGATCAGAGCCTCCTTCTCGCGAATCTTTTTCTTCTTCGCCTCGACCTCCTCCTTCGCAAGCTCTAGCCTCCTCTCCTCGTCCTTCTGCTTCTCCAATTCTATCATCTCCTCCAGCTCGTACTCGCTTCTGCCGAGCTTAGATTTACTCTTCGCTATTTGCTCCTTGTTGTCCTTCTTATACTGCTCTATCTGCTTGTTCGTTTCAATTACGTCGATGTTATTGGCCAGGTTGTATATTATCGTCTCAATTTCCTCCAGATAATCGTTATATTCCCTTAATGTGGCAAAGTCTTCTTCCCTTTTGTTAAAATCTCGCAATATACGCTTCCTTATGTTCACTTCCTTCTCCACCATAGAATCCTCGAACATTTGAACTCTGAAGTTTGCTCTCCTCAGTGGAATCTTGCATTCTGGACAGGATCCGGAGCCTGAACAAATCAATCGTAAGCATCATTGAAATCGCGCTCTCCTCCAAATTAAATGTAGTAAACAATGAATGGTGGAATCAAAAAATCAACCTTTCAGAAAGAGCAGGTCCACGCAGCTCTCGCACAATGCGTGACCGCAGACGTTCACCATCATCTTCAACGACGGATTCCGATATTTGGTGGTTTTACACCGTGGACACGCTTGATCATCCATCTTCGAGACGAAAGAAAGATAAGATAAATATGAGATTTAACAAGACGTCTCTTTAGCTTAGAACGGGTTATGCGCAAATGCAATAAATCGTAACTTACCTTGGCGGCGGTGTTGTTTCTCGCACAAAATTAATAAGTTAAAGTAACTACTCGGTACAATCAGCTGTCACTCACAAACTATATCTAATATTACGTTCCAATATCATATTTATGTAATGTTGCTTACAGCCGCGCACGACTCATGCAACGTGCAACTCCGGCAACATAACCTGCCAAAGATATTTCGTTTCTCGATACACTTACTCTCGAATACTATCGAACCACCTATCGATATAGGCAGTGCTGAGCAATGCGACTTTGACTTTGAAAGAAACAAATTTCGTCGAACAAAGATTTGTTTTCCATTCTCTTGAAATTGTATATTTTTCCACGCGTGTTTACTTACTTTATTTACTTATTTCACCCCTTTTATCAATTATGCAACAGAAAGATTCAATATTATAGTGAGAACGAAGAAACTGCGAACTTAATAAACGAGATAACTGTTTGTCAGTAAAAATATATAATCATACCCAGTCGAATTCGCCAAAATTAACATTAACTAAAAAACTGAATGTTCTTAGTTCTTATTAATAGATTTGTTTTTCTTTAGTTTTTTATTTTTCCAACCGAGAATAGTTTTAACGTTGTAACTTATTTTATTATTTTATGTTACATTTTACCATATATATTTCTATTATTGATTTTATGTTTCATGTTTTTTTTTCTATTTTTTTATTTTATTTGAAAATAATGTACTACAGTTTTTTCCGTACAGGAGAGAATTTTCTCTTAAAATTTACCCTGAAATCATGGCAGTTGTGGGACAACATGTACCACCAAGAATTTTATGCGAGCTATTCTGATTAATATCCACCATAATAAAAAATATTAATATCTATTACATTAAAATATAAAATATGTTTGATTAATTTTACTAAAATACATCTAGGAAATTTCAATAATTTTTCAAAATTTACCAATCTGCTTGGTAATTTTTATCACATTGTTTGTAAAATGTCTTTTGTATATTTTAAAAATTCCTTGGTTGCCAAGTTGTCCTAAGTTTGTAGTAAATTTAAGGGTAAAATATAACAAAAAATTCTCTTCATATTTAGTTTATATTTAAATGAAATATTCTTAATAAGCTTAATAATCTTAACTAGTTTTAATTTAAATATATATTATATATTTATAATAAATATAAAAAATATATATATATAATAGGTTGGCCAATAAGTCCGTGCGGTTTTTTACTTATAAATGTTACTTATAAATAACCGCACAGACTTATTGGCCAACCCAATATATATAATTAAAAAATTCTCGATACATGCAAATCGAACTTCCGCTACACATAAAATACCGGAATTTGTAACGGTAGATTGCACTTCCTTGAATTATGGGGTCCGATTACGTAATTTACACGCGTTAGTAAATTAAGAGAAAATTAAAAATAGCGCGCACGAATTTCCCGTGCGAATTCACCGCGTCTCCCGCCACTGATCTACTATACGAGAACCTGACGTGTGCGTTCATTTTTAAAACAGGAGTTGTGCGAAATTACGGCTATAGTCCGCTCTTTTTTGTTTCTCGCTTTACATTCGTCGTGTGCTCCGCCGTAACAATTGTTAAACATTCGTTGTTTTAGATTGCGAGGGGAAAGGAGAAAAAAAGGAATCGCGTAACGGCGAGGAGCGGAGGTAACGTTCAACAGACAGACACGGCTTAATGAGCACGGATCTCCCCGACAGTTCCGCAAACTTGGAGCGCGCAATCGAATTTATTAACCCATTTATTAATTCGTTGCCGGGCGTTTGTTTATCGAACATTCGTCTACCGGAGCTTTTGGTCCGAACTGATAAAGTTTCGCCGCGATGTTTCGCGCGCTGTGAAAACGGCACGGGGGAAAATCGCAACGCTAAAGTTAGCAGCGAACGGGGCGAAAAAAGAGATCGAGTTAATAAGCCGATTAGCGATCAAAGGACCCGGGATATTCTGACGCGGCGCGAGCAAAGGGAGAGGGATTTTTGCTGGCAAACAACGCTGCAAAATTTATCGCCTATTGTCGCCTAAACATGGAGCGTTCGGAAAAAAGTGAAAGCAAAACGGGCAGGCGCGAAACACGGCCAAGTGGTGCATCGGTCGCGAAATGCGGAGTTCGTTGTCGCGAGAGCTTTCCGAGAGCCTTCGATTCTTCGTCTTTAACGGTGCGCGCGGTTGAAGAAATTTGCGAGAAAAGGCTGAAGTGACATCAAATATTCCGTTTCCGTTCACGCCGCGACCGAGGAATTGTTGGTGTATTTTATTCTATAAAAGAACCGAGAGAGAGAGAGAGATACAATATTGATGTAACGGTTGCAAATGTAAGGGAACTTAAGCGGTACTTAACGTTTGAGCACAAATATTTTATAACAAATTTATAACAAATATTGTCAATTTTTCGGTTTTACGATATAAATGCTTTTATTATTATATGTATAAAGAACGAAAAACAATTACTGAATTACAATTTTGTAATAAACCTGTTTAAATACATATAACTGGTTTAATTAAATAAATATCATTTAGAGTATCTTCCTTTTTAATAATTTTATCACAAATTTTGATGAATTTGGCATGAAACTTAAAGAAAAAAAAACGGTTAGAAATAAATAAAATGCATAGTAACATAGAATACACGGAAAGTATTTACAAGTAACTCTCCTTCACTAATATGAGACGGAAGAAGTATCTAGTACTGTAAAAACACAACAGAATATAACGTTACACTCAAATAACACATAAAGACTTGAGAATGGCTGCTGTCTGGTTGTAGACGATGCTATACTGACACAGTTTCGAGAAATCCCCGCAGATTACATCATTTGATGGCAGAAATAAAGATTTTACTCCGTTCTACACCCCACGTTCCTCTACAATATATATTAACTTTTGTGTAACTGATAGTTCTTTATATATCATTCTCTGCTGTTCAACATAAACTTGACAGGGTAATTAGTGGAATTCTTGTGAATCCATTTACCCAAAACATTAAAAACAATAATGATAACAATATATATTGTTATTTTGTTAATTATTTCTTTATAATCCTCTACTGTTGACCATAAACTTGACACGGTAATTATATGAAACTTTTATGAATAAATGAACAGCAGAAAATTATAAGGCAGCAGTTACATGAAATGACAATATATAGTTATTATTATTATTTTTAATGTTTTAGGTAAATGAATTCACACAAGAGTTACATTACCATGACCGTGTCAAATTTATGTTAAACAACGGAGAATTATAAGAAAGTAGTTACACGAAAGTTAATTAACAAATAATAAGATAGACTTGAGATTAATTCGCGATGAGAAAAATATATAAGAAGCTTGCTATAACTCGGAAATATGATAAAAATGAAAGAGAGACAGAATTTCTTTCCGTACAACATGACGTTTCGACAGAGAAGATTTTCCAACGCTTTCCGTGATTTTTAAAAACTTCCGCGCAGTCTTTCAATATTTTTAATTCTTTAGAACATTTTGGATTACATCTCTCGGAGGTACGAAATTCCCGATAGAAATAATAAAAGCAAAAAAAGGGACACGGAAGAGAATCGCGCAGCGCACGTTATTTAAATTGTTAAATTCTATACGCCGGCGTCCTACTATTTATAAAACGGAGTGCGCGATACCGAGAACAACAGCGATATGTATACACTCGCGTACAATTTCCATATACGTTTTACGATACTCCAACCGACTGGACCAACAATCCTAAACTCGACAAGAAGTGACAGTGGCGGGGGTACGTACGGTGGAGGTACGTAAGGTAAAAAAAAAACAGGGATGAATCTTATAGGATCCACTGCCAAGTTTAATCGGCGCCGTGGTATCTCGCGGGGGCGGTATTCGATTCCCGGATTCCCGGCTAGGGATGCTGTGTGGGATGCGAAGAGAGAGAGAGAGAGAAAGAGAGAGACAGAGAGCAAGGGAAAGAGAGAAAGCAACCGGGGAAAAGGAAGGGAAGGAGAGAGCGAGAGCGTGCGCGACGGCGGCGGCGGCGACGACGACGACGACGACGACGGCAACGACGACGATAAAACGAAGAGAGATACACGCTTGCGCCAGGGATATCAACCCTCATCTACTCGCACAGTGCACCCCCTTCCTCCTCCACCCTGAGTGAAGGGGGGACGAGAGAGCGGGGCGTGTGCGAGGATAGATGGCAGGGCGTCTCTCCCGGGCCGCGCGCAGGGCCGCGCAAAGCCGCGTTGCACGCACTGTCAGTCCTCTCCTCAGTTTCGCTCGGCTATCCGTGCAACGAGTTGACCCCTTCGGTCGGTCGGTCGATCGGCCCGCCGATCCGAGATCATCCCCCTTTACGCCGAGAGGGAGGGCCGCCGCGTGTGTCGATCGTCGCCGCGCGCGCGACCGGCCGGGCCGCCGCGCGCGATCGGCGCCGCGACGCGCCGAGAGAGACACGCCTGTCGCCGACAGGAAGCGGGATCGCGTGGTTTCCGCGACGGTCGGAATCCTCGGCTTTCTCGACGCCGATCTCCGATCTTATAGATTAGAACGTGTTAAAGGAGAGAGACGGTGAAACGAATCGAGAGCTTACATCACTCAAAGCGCACAGTTGATTTCCGACACCGACAACTTCGGCGCGGCGCGGCACGGCGCGGCGAGACGCGATCAGCCGGAGCGCGATTTCGCCGAGGGTGCGATAAGACCGGGGGGAGGAGGAAGACGAGAAGGAGAGTCAAAGATCCGGAGGGATGCACGTATCACGCCCCGCCGGCGCTTTTCAATTACGCGAATCTAGATCACGAAGCTGTTAGCGAATTAAGCGGGCTCGAGAGAGAGAGGAGCGGGACTATGCGGGCTGGACGCGCGACGGAAAGAGGGTAGGTAACGATCGCGCGCGTGCCGTCGCGATGAGAAATCGCGCTGGGACAGACGATACGCGGGTACGAAGCAGCGACGTAACGGTGCCATGGAGCGTGGAGGCAAGAAGAACCGGAAACCGTCGATTCATCCGATAAACTCGCCCTGAACTCGTCTCCCCCCCGCTTTTTTTTTTCTCGTCCGGCGCACGTTGCTGCCAATTTCGGCGGAGTGCGAGGCACTCGGAAACGCTCGCGGGGCCGCTTTACGGAGCCTACGAGTAATCGCTCACCCCTCCGGCGGCCTCTCGCCGGACCTCCGCTCCCGCTTACGGAGGATCGATCGGAGATCGGAGGATACGCGGCGCACGAGGAAGGAAGATCGATTCCCGGCACCCCGAAAACGACTATGAGAGATAAAAAATGAGGTGTCTAATCTTGACCCTCGGTCTGCTGATGGTTTCGGGTGAGTTTCGAAATAAATCGCGTTCCGGGAAATCGCCCCGACCGGTGTCGTCGCGTCGTCAATCAACCCGCACGTCGTCGACAACGACCGGCCACACGCCAAATCTCTCACCGAACGCGACGTACCCCGACGTAACGGCCGGCCGACCGCGGAAGCGGAATCCGCGTTTAGGCAAACAACACGGCCGGACAAACATTCAACAGCCCTCGAATAGCGCGAACGATAAACTACATTAGTAAAACCGCCGGCGAGGATACATTATATACAAATATCGCGGGTTTTACGCAATTTTGTCGATTTTGTCGCGCGCAAGAAAAAAGTCGTTTCCGCTCATTAGCCAACTCTATTCGTGCGATTTGCGTTGGGCCGGAAAAAACGTGCGAGGAATTCCCTCGGCTTTTATCAGCTGCACTCTTTTTTCGCGCTCCCTTCCTTCTCGCACGTAGTCTCGAGTCTCGGAATAATCCCAAGATTCCCACGAAGAATGATACTCCGGAAATTTCAAGATTCGAAATTCGTACGCCGTTGCCCTCGCCCGAGAAATATATCGTAATTAAAATTAACAAAAGAGAAACGTATATTGAGGCTTCAATAAAATTAATTAGCGCGATCGATAAATTCCTGTAAATAACCGTTTTAATTTTTAATTATGCGCGATGATTAAAAACGTATATATATATTTTTTTTTCCTACGAGTGCGCGTGACATCTCCGTACGCAAAAATAAACGTCGATGGTCATTCAACCCGACAAACGGTCCTTGACCGTTGTGTCCGTCGTATTTGCTTGGACGTGCTACTCGGTTCGATTAATGGGGGATGCGGCAAAATTAGATTTACGATTCTAGCGAGAGCGTACGAGCATTAACCACCCCCCTCTTCTTTTCAGCGCGGTTTAATGACATTTACGCGAGAGGCACGTACGCATCGGGCGGCGTGTGTAAACCGTCTTTTTACTGTCTCGCGATGCGCGTTGAATATATCCTCTCCCCTTTGGCGAGAGACGCCGCGCGATATTATGTATACCCAGCTCGGAGGGTGCCGACGGTATATTACCGGGGGTTTAGTTAGCTCCCAAACTTAGTCTTAACTTCGTAATAACTTAGTATTAACATTACCCTTGTCCAAAATACGGGTTTATGCAGCAATTAACCCGAAAGTCCCATGTACTCTGTAATGTAATGAGACAAGATATAATATCACACACACACACACACGACGTAATGGTAACGCCACGGTTAATAAAAGAGCGATTCAAAGTGCAAGCACAATTTTCTGTACCGTGTGTACATTGTAGAAAATATACTTTTCATTGTCGCCCTTCTTTTGGCAAGCGTCAACTCTCGTTTCTTTTCTGTAGATGCGACCCAGCTAGCAGGAATACGTCAAAATGACGTCAAAATTTGGTCAAAAGACGATTAAAAATGACGAACTAGGGTCACGGACCGATGACAACATTCAGGACGTTAAAAAGATGTGGCTTTACGACTTCTTTGGTCTTTCAGTGACATTTTAATGATGTTTCAGTAACGTATTGACGTTTTAGTAACTTAGAAGATTGTAAAAATCAAAATTATATACAAAATTATTTTTTACTTAAAACGAGGTTAATTGTAAAATACACATTTTATGTTTTGTGTTTACTTAACTATCACCACAATAATCTTAATGTCTCTATTATTATCACAATCCTTTATTACTCGAAAAAATTTAAACTCAATTTTTGATCAAGGGTTTAAAAATAAGTTTGCAAATAAAACTGTTAATTTTTAAAATAATTTAGGATGTCAAAAATTACGATATTATATGATGTTTTTGTACAACGTCATTAAAATGTCACAAAAAAGACATTTTAAACCAGGTATTATTTGGTCACTAAACCAATAATCACCAGTAATCACAGTTTTTGATGTCATTCTGATATACGTATGCTACCTGAACAGTTATCTGTCCCAAATCTGCTCGTTACATCTCATTGTTACCGAAAAAATATCAATTAAAGCTTATGCGCGTGTATATTTTCCAACCAATTTATATTTTTCTGCAGAATTATACTAGTAAAACGGAGACCGTAAAATTTTATTTCCATCGCTTCAATGGCTTTAATGATTTTGGCCTTTAGCTCAGCTTGGCCTTACTGTTCATTCAACAGTAAGCGGTACCATGGAGACTGTTATATTGAATTTTTACTCTTTCGACAAAAAATTTTATTGAGCGCTATTTAATTGACTCGCATTCACACAAAAATATTTATATACAACTCTCGTGTTTTTGTTTTTCACTGGCTAGTAGCCATGTGTAGAGAATTAATAATTCGGAAAATTTAAAATAAAAATAAAGCATGATATATTTTTGTTCACTTCTTCCTATATTAACAAATAGATAAATATTTATTGCGCTTCGTACGAGCGTGGGAGAGGTAAAATTGAAAAATTTACAAAATGAGGGCATTATAAGATAAATAAAAATTGCGATGCGCATATGATGAGATAATTTTTCGCGGTGAAAGCACGGAATTTAGAACGGAATTGTAAAGTGATATCATCCCACGCGCGAGAATCATATCAAATTGTGTAAAAGTTTGAAAGATTAGATTTTTCTTAAGACACTAATAGGATTGGGTTGAGATATCCCTTAAGACAATATAAACGTTCTTAAAACGTATCTAATATTGATAATTTTTAGCCCCGGCTTTAAGATTAAATTGGGATTGTGCTTTTAAGTCTGCGGAACTGATTGTGAGTAAACGCGCAATTAGTCGGTTGCTGCTGGCTGTTAGGAAATGAACTGAATTTACACAACAACGTGATAAGGAAACAAGCAAAGAAATTAATTCGACTGTACATTCTTGTAAAAGTAACCGTAGAGGATAAAAGGAAACAGCCGAGGGGCGGAAATTCTGATATGTATTTTAACGTGGGTTATGCGGGGCCGCGCAAATCCCACGGAAGCGCGGAGAGGTAAATATTTACTCTCGCAACTACCTGCATCCCTTTAAAGTTACCCTTTTGGAGCGGCATTTATTTTTAACGCACGATTTTCTGACGACGACGGTCTTATCGGATCCGAAAACTGGCGCCGCCGATATCGCGAGAGGAATTTTCCTTCGCTGCGCAAGGAAGCGTGCATTCCCGTATATACAGCCCGTTTCTTATATGCGTATATCGTTATTACGTATAAAAAGTTCTCTCTCTCTCTCTCTCTCGCGTACTTACACATTTTCACTATTAATGGAGGCTGGGGGATGTACCCATCATCCTCTCAAGTTGACCGTCCATGTACAAACGGCTACATATATATATATTTACGGAAAACGTCCGACTAAAGTTACGAACTTCCCCGTGAACGATGAACGATTCACAACGTTAGAGAACTTGATAAACGGGTAATGGAGAGTTCGCGCTGTTCTATGTGCCGATTTACGATACGGCTATTTTATGGCTGTTTATGAATCTAATATGAGGACATTATGCTACAGGCTATGTTGAATTGGCATACAATTGTATTTACGGATAAATGTTGAATATAGCGATCCAATGTTTCATGCAAAGCTCGTTTGATTGAATAAAAAATAAATATCCATTCGTTAATATTCGAGATGCATGTGAAATATTTTCATGGACTTTTTAAAAATTAAATTTCTCTTCTGGTGTCACGGAAGATTCAAGAGGAAATTTGAAGGGAAAGGAGCTAAAAAGAAGGGGAGCTTGACAATATACGGTAGACAGCTTGTTCTTTGGATACAAAGTATAAATCTTTTTATGGTTTGAACGCGAAATAATTTCCTCGAAGGAGAAAACGAGATAAAACCAAATTGATTATAAAACATTGCGACAAAGAAACCAGAAGTTCCTGAATTATGCAAATGAGAGGTTCTCGCGCGATTTAAATCTCAGAGACGTAAACAGCTAGTGAAACATTATTCGTCGTACACCTTGAATTTATTTCGAAAAGGAATTTAACGGTTTTTTTTTCTCAGGTTTTATTGTCAAGGTATTGATCGAATATTGAAATTGCGGCAGAGACAACCTCCGACATTTTCAGTAGGAACGGACCCTTTAACGAGAAGTAATATTAGCAGAAATAATCTGCCAATTTGCTAATATTGAAAGATTCTATAAAAAAAATAAATAGAAGTAATAAACATACGATTCTCTAATGCACCATTTCCCCAGTGATGTTGATCGTAGAAAGTATATATACTTTCAATCGAACATTTTCTACCTCAAATAAATTGTTCTCCCACCAAGCTTTAAAAGAAAGATGTCCTCATTTTTTTTAACCGCCACCACGATCTCGCAGGTTCTAGCTTCCCTTTTGGAAAGAGGGATCTCCCACTACAAAAATTCCTCTGACAATGGTACTAAAAAGTTACGAAAGAGATATTTAATAGAAAAATGAATTTCATCTTATTTTAAATGATATTTTTACGGGTCTATTTTGTTTTAAAATATTTGCCGGAGAACCGTGATGGGGAAAAGGTTTAAATTTATCATCGGCTTTTCCAGGACGATTATCCTAAAATCTCTGAAATGTTTATAAAAAAATAATTATTCCGTAATATGCAAAACTGTTATGTAAAATACGAATAATTTGTTGCGTTCGTATTACGTGCGCGACGTGTGTTTAATTTCATGTTATTTTGCAACGGGAGTACCGGGCAATAAGAATTAAAGAACACGCCCGTTAACCCGGGAATAATACAACCTTTTTCAACGACCTAAACTACTTGGCGGGATGTACTTTAATAAATCATTGTTATTTATTACGCAGTGCATATAACGACTCTATGAGATACGGGAGAGTTCGTGAGTGTCCGAAAAAGATAGTCAAAGAAAGTCTGAAAAATAGGGGCGCCTTTTGAAACGTTTATATCCGCGGAATTGTCCTCCCTTTTTTTTTTTTTTGTCGGAGACGCGGTATAATATCCCGAAGCTAATTCGCCTAATTGACTGGAAAACGAAACTTTTTATCGGTAATTCCGACGCGTTCGAACGGAATGGCGATAACATATATCTTCTCGATCTTCTCGAGCGGTGTAAATTACATCCCGCGCGACCGTCCGCAACGTTAAAGGATTCACCCGACCCTTGACACAGCCTTGTTGTATTTGGTTAAAGTGCAAGGACCTACCCGTTGCATGGCCGATCACAGGACACACGAGAATCGTGCATCGGAGCCGCTCGATCGAGGACCGTACTTTGACGTCTCGGCCTCTCGCAACGTAACGGCCCTCGTCGGGAAAACAGCGACGCTGAATTGCCGAGTACGAAATTTGGGCGACCGTACGGTAAGTGCAAAACCACCCTCCCTTTCGCTGTTAGAAGTGACTTTTATTTTTGTAAAAGAATATAACGCGAGAGATATTTCGAGTTTTATCCCATTACCAAGTATATTGATTAACTCTCCAGTGGGCGCGTGAAAATTTGAATTGTGGGAAAGAGCGCGTGTGGAGTGTAAATTATTTATGCTATTTATTTATGCTATTATTTACATTATTTATGCTATAAATATTAAACCAATTAATATTTTTTCTTTTGTTTTGTAAAATACGCCCCACGCGCACACTGGAGAGTTAAATAAGTAAAATATGTTTAAATTCGAGTGTACGGTTGGATTGTTTGAATCAATACCATCTTCTCCTGATTAAACTCTGTTAAAAGGGGTTTAAAAATATAAGTATGGGAGAGATGTAGCGTAATAATATTCTGTAATATCCTAATAACGACTGAACTGCCGTTTTACAAAGCCAATGTAGTTTTATATTCTAATAAGGTTATCTCGCTTATTATAATAAGCAATAAAGTTTAATATAATACGATTTTAGTATAATATCGACGAAGAATACAAGTAAGTAACGGTAAAGAGAGCCGTTCTCGAAAGTTTATTTTAAGCTCTTTAAGAGGAAATTTGAATGATGCGAAGTTTCAGAAAATATCCCTTTAGCGCGCCTGAAAATAGACGTCCACTCGATATCGAAGAAAATTTTAGTCTCTAGTAATATGCATTGTAGCTCGCGCGAGTGCCACTTTTATCTCCGGTATATATCGCGAAATCGGCTGTCAGTGCTAAAATATTTCTCGCCGGCGATACTCCTGCGCCGAGGGGAAACTTTTACCAGAAATGGATCGACTCAAAAACACGGCAGCTTTAGAGAGCTTTTATTAAAAGCCTGTCTATTAGATAACGCAACTTCTTTCACGGGCACACGTATCGACTGATACCCGTCAAGGATTCTTCCACTACGCTCGATGCACTAAGCGCTTTAGAGTGAAATATAAAATACACGACTTGCGCGCGCGCGCGCGAGACGATTAAACTTGTCGCGGCGGATAAATACGTACGTACGTGTTATTTGCGACGTCGCGGTGCCATTTATAGAAGAAAGTTTATGAATAAATTATAAAGAGAGAGAGAAAGAGAGAGAGTCGTGGAAAGCGCCGTGGCTATCGACGCCGCGAAACTTATACGAGCCACGAAACGCGATTAGTTGCAAAACTTGACTGCGGCGCAGTTTCATATCCCCGGGCGTAGTTTTTCCGTCACATGTATAATAAAGTTGGCCCATCACGAGACACTCATATATATATACAAAGAACACCGCGAGAATGGGCAAGACTGCAATATCTCGACTGCCATACCTTTTTTCTCCGCGCTTTTTTCAACTCGCGCGCGCGCGCGCGCGCGACAGAACGCCCGAGAGGGATTTCGACAAAAAAAAGGCATCATATACCCCCTTTCGCATCTTTCGCGTCTGAGTTTTTGCTCGCGCGCGCCGCTCGTCTCTATTTCATTAACACCGTTTTTTATATTTTCCCCCGCACACAATCTGTCTCTCTTCGCTGCGTCCATGCGTGGGGTAAGTTGAATTACGTTTTCACAGAGCAATGTAAATTTTACACCTCCCGGCCTCATACGAGGGGCATTAATTTTAACGGAAAACCTGTTATTCCAAATGACGATAATACGCGGATTGTATCGCGATAATTTTAACATGTATAACCAAATATGAGAAAAGGCAATACCATTTTCTACCTTTATTAAAAATTTGCGGCTACGTGCGGATATGTCGAATTATTATTTTTTTTTTCTACAAAGCAAAAGCACATTTTCCACATTTCCTATAAAATCACATTAATTTCAGCGGAAAATTTATATTAATGTAAGCAAAGGATTAATCTCGAACGTAATGCGAGAATTTTCACGGTTGAAATTATTTGTGGAAAAAGCTATTTTTTCTCATATCGTCTAGAGTGCCGCTATTATATATAACATTTAGCTATTATTCATTAAAATATAGATGAGCCACACTTTGCTGCAGATTAATATTTTTGTACATTATTATTATTATTGCGTGCATTATTATTATTATTGTATGTCGCTTAACACGTCGATTAATACGTCAGAAAGGTACGCTCGGTGCACGTACGCTATCGAAAAATTGTACACTTACGGGCACTGTCGTATTTGAAGTGAACGCACGTATTGACATTTTCAAAATGGAATTCTGAAAGCTTAAGATTCTTTGCTCGCGTGACTTTTCGCGTATATATAGTAGTCAATTCTACACGGTAATCACGACGGTGGAAAGGAAAGGGATGGCAGGAGTAAAAAGGGGGGAGGAAAAGTTCGGATTTTCCAATGGCTAGCTAAAGTATTCGAAAGCGCACAAGTTTGACGTAAATTGATAAATCGATGTTTCCACTTTAGCGTATAAGCATATTCCGCTCGCGGAGTCGCGCGTATTAGGTATATATACACAAACGTTCCTGCCGTATTTCGCGCAATCGCGAGAGGAGATTTCTAATGTTGCTGCACGGTGGGTAAATATAGGTCGGCAAGCACGCGGGCAAATTCGTGTTATTGAGGCGGAACGACAAAGGGCGCTAAACTATTTTAATTACAGCCCCGTATAATCTGAACTATGCGATATGATTGCTTCGCTTCATATACATACGCGAAAGTAACGTAAATATAATTTGGACATTTCCATATGCTTTCTATCAGCTGGTATTTAAAAGGCAGTTTGAACGTCATTTTGTTTAGCTTCCGGGGGGGGGAAGGGGGGAACTTTTCAAAACACGTCCATCACCGTCCATTATTTTGCAAAAACATTTACAAAATTAAATGAAAATTGAATTAAATTGTTTTTACATTCATATAATTTAATTTCCCCTATAGAATTTAACATTTCTGGCCGAATTTGACGTTAACATTTATTTTTTTACGTTCTTGTAAATGAGATTGCCGGACCTGCTCGCAGGCCTTTGAAAAATTATTTCAACTATACGTTTGCCGGTGGAGGCATTTTTTTATGAGCCGAGAGGGGGAGGAGAGGGGCGAAAACGCACGGCTGTTCCATTCTCTTTATTAAAAGGTAAAATCGAATATGCGCTTTTCATTAGCACTAGATCGTAACCGCGCGTCATATGAACAAAAGCCGCGTTACGGTTCTTCTGCCCGCACCTTTTCCCCTTTTCATATCAAGCCTCGGTACGCCGAGCACGCGTAACAAAACTCAATGAAGCCGTTTTTATGGGAGAATACGCATTTTTGTCCTACGTGTTCGGCATCTCGCGTGTCCCCGCTAATATAATATCGCTCAAACGCACGCTATACGTTTACGTAAATCAATCACGTCGATCCATTTCGAGGAACGTAAGACACGATCTGTCGAATGTTATCGTAAATGTAAAAAATTAAAACGAGCCAAAAAGAAGTGATGAAAAAAAAAGCACTGAATTACATATCGGGGATTGAAAATGAATTCGCAATATATATTATTCGCGGAGCGATTTCGCGCTGTGGGGGAAAAACCCTCCGAACTACTATTCGTTACATCAGATGGGCGGTATAGGGATCATTTTTACATGTCCACAGTATCGCGAAATCCGCTTAAATTATACCGCAATCCCTTGATCGAACCTGCGGACGCCTCATTCCGGGGCCCGCCGGGGCTCAGCTGCGCGCGGAAAAGGGCGGACATCTATACCGCGGACGATGTTGGAAATGGACGTTCGCGACGTGTCCCTTTCTTTTCTTTTTTTTCTTCCAGGTGTCATGGGTGAGACACAGGGATATCCATCTTCTCACCGTGGGCGTCGAGACGTACACGTCGGACCAGAGATTCGTCGCGTCGCACTTCCCTCACACGGAGGACTGGACGCTACAAGTGAAATACCCTCAACGACGAGATTCCGGCACATACGAGTGTCAAGTGTCCACGACGCCGCCCATAGGTCATTCCATGCTCCTCTCCGTCGTCGGTCAGTTTTCCTCCTCTTCTTCCCTTTTCGCGACCGCCAGCAGCGCGTGCTGGGAAGCACCGCCGGGGCACGCGCGCGCGCCTCGCTGATTTCGCCGCGACGCGGAAATTCACGCTATATCTATTTGCCGGAAGCTTAATGTGCGCCGCACGTGCATCGCGATATACCCGGCGGCATTTGCCGCGCCACGGACCCCGCTGCTGATTTACCGCCGCGACTTAATTCACGTGGAGTTCCCTCGACGGGACGGGCGAGACCTGAGTGTTTCACGTCGCGTCGCCTCTTGTCTCCTGCTCGCGCGTCGCGCGCGCTGACGTTATCGGGTGAGTTCACCCGGAAGGATCAAATTATCGGACGGATACGGTCGAGGGGACGTATATACGTTTTATGAAATCGGGGAATATCGACCTTCTCCATCCTTGTCTTCGGATTTTTATGAAGCACGTTGAAGTTCGCGCACGGCGAGAGATTCGTCCTACCAGACGGACTGCAATCTCGTCTTCGCGAACTTCGCGAATTATAAATTTCTGTCATTATACACGCGCTCGCGCTCCCCGTTCCGCGGATAGTGACTTTAATCAGCTTCGTGTGACTCCGGAGTTAATATCAACCTGATATTAATAAATCTGACGTTAATATCAGACTCCTCTCATTCCGAAATTTAGGAATTGAACCAGCGGTTTTCAATACTATGTCGAAAGTATCTGTAAAACTGAATTATTAACCGCGATAAACTCTCTTTCGCTGGGTTAGCAGCATTTAGCAGGAAAAAAAGCTGAGGAATAAAGTATAATACGGGTAACCTTCGATTAATTGGTTCCGTGTTATTGAAAACCGCGTTTTATTCGAGACTTTTTTTAGGAGTCGTACAATTTTGGAGATCACGTTCCGTGCTATTAAAAATCGTGCAATTCAAAACTCTAGATTCATATATAAAATTGAGTGAGCATTTGGTTCCAAGGGATTATTTAAAAAAAAAAAACTTTTGAAAAATAGAGATGTCACAATTTTTTTTACCGTGCAATTCGAGTATCGTGTCGGTGTGTCGTTCGAGGGTCACTAGTAGTAATTAAAAAATGATAACTTGAGACATAGATACGTCTCATTAATTTTTCAGTTGTGCGTTAATGCATTAATGCATTAATAACGAATCATTTATTAATGTTTATCGTTTATTAACATCTGATATAGTGCATGTTTGCTGATTCTATATGATCGATAATGTCAGTGTTTCTAAATGTAGTAATAACAAACGAGAAGCAAACAAATATCAAACGCAATGTGTTTAACGCAAACAGTTCGTCATTAATTGCATGGCTTTTCAATTGAAAATATTTATTTAAATTGAAAAATTATTTATTTATAAATCATTGTTTGTTGCAGCTAATATTTTTCCATTAATTTTCATGAATTAAATACTGTAGCGGAATAATATAAAATTACAAAATTCCGGAAAAAAGATGAAAATAAATTTAATCAAAAGAAAATTAATTAATAAGTATGCGCAGTATGTATAATTTTATAATTTTTGTCTCTTTCATTTCCGTTTAAACTCATCGCCGACTTTCATTAGCTTCATTAGCTTATTATTCCGGTTTCATTTTACATCAAAAAAATATTACAAAGAAAACGACCCGAAGGTTGATAGTTGATCCAATAACAATTTTAATTGGAGATATTAAATTCTTTATGAATATGCAATGTCCTTTTTACCTTGAATTAACGTTTTCCTTTGTGATTTTTATAAAGTTCGCATTTGCCAAATTATAATTTTCCCCAATTACGAAATTTTACGAAAGTATAAAATTTGAAATGCTTATCACATAATTATTATTGAGTGAAGATAAATATAAAATCTATATATTTATAAATTGCTATTGCAGTCTCGAAATGAAATTAATCTTTTGAAGAGAATAATTAAATTTCATTTAAATGTCGTCTAAATAACACATTATAAATATCAATTTCCACACAAGATATCCGACAGAACCTCTTCGTTAATTAATACATTACATTAATGCATTACATTAATAAATTACTAATATTAAACTTTCACGTAAGATACGGATTTTTTTAATGATCATGGGTAATGCGACTTTTTTAATAACACTTCCATGCACATTCTTTCGTTATCGTCCATAGAGCCCGTGACGGCGATCATTGGAGAACCGGAAATGTACATAAACAAGGATAGCACAATGAACTTGACCTGCGTCGTGCGGCACAGTCCCGAGCCACCCTTGACCATTCATTGGACTCACGATCATGAGGTAAGTTTTGTCATCAAGCGCGGCTCTCATTTGACGGAAATGAAAGCAAAAAGGAGACGGAAACGCCGGTGGATTAATTTTCAATCGCCGTTCCCAACTAGGACGGTAAAAGACGGTAACTTAAATCCACTGTTCTCCCCGGCGCTGCCATAATTCTTTGCCATCTCCCATTCAACTTACACTCGATCTACTCCGTCCTCACTCCATCATGCGACCCGTTTTAAGCAAGTTTTTAAATCTAAGATTCTAAGTTTGCTGAGAAAAGAGAGAGAGATAGAGAGTGGGAGGAGGGGAGGGGGAGGGAAAACTTTTAATTTCAATATTACCTGTTCGGAACGTTTCTCCTTGTGGAATTTTTAAATGTACGAACACCGCGGAAAGAACTCCGTCTCATTTCTCAACTTCAAAACCTATCTCCTATCCCTGTTATTCCTTCTCTTTCTCTTTGCCGCGTAAAGTTTTTCTAGTATGCTTTGCCGCGACCCTGGTCGCATTATACAACACCTATTTCCACGACCGTGTT
This sequence comes from Temnothorax longispinosus, assembly GCF_030848805.1. NCBI lineage: Eukaryota > Metazoa > Arthropoda > Insecta > Hymenoptera > Formicidae > Temnothorax > Temnothorax longispinosus. Next base: position 19,980,941 of record NC_092364.1, on the reverse strand, counting down.
TCTGTCTCTGTACCTCGCGGGCTTCTCTACTCCAGGTCTTATATTCTTACTTTCGAACTCCACCGACAGTTCATCGCATTAACTCTCTCGTCGTCCTCCGCGGTATCTCCCGTTTCGTAATGTTCCTCGCCAATATCGCGCGCTGTACACCTCCGTTCCTCCGTTTATTACCCATTCTCAGTTCACTTTATCAATATTTCTTCGCAATTCGCGGCGCAGTTCTGAGATAAACGTGCAACATTTAATTTAATTGTCACAGTTTGTTGCACCAATTCCCCTTATTCAGTTCCCAACGTATCGTTCATCGCAACTTGTTTGCCATTATTTATTTCTTGCTCAAGTTACTTATTTAAATTGCTTGTATTACGAAATGATAAACAAGGCGCGACGACACATTAAGAACTGAACAAGGACGTGGTGCAACAAATTGTGACAATAAATAACTAGTTAATAAGTAATATAAGTAACTTGTTCAAGTTGCTTTGTTGCTTATAGCTTATATCATTAATATTATTTTATTTACAATTAATATCATTTTGCAGACCTGATATTTATTTTCATTATTTATTTTCATCTCCTCTCCTGTTTACGCTCGTCGAAGTTTTTCTTGGCCTACTCCACGGGCGGATTTATTTTCCTTCTTTTCACTGGCTATCTTTCCTTTTTCACCTTTTCCCCCTCATTTGAGGATTTTCTTTTCGCAATCCGATTTTTGCAATCCTCGCATGCGGGTCCAAGTCCTTTTTCCGCTCGTCTGTCACTTTATTTCTTAGTCTATCTTCCGCAGAATTTGACTTTCTTCCTCTCCCGAACGGGGAACACATCCCATCTGTTCCGTCGTCCTCGATCCCGATAAGCTTCCGCGCGTCGCGCGCGCACGGGAGAGATTTCTCCTCGTGTACTTGTTCCGCCGGTGTCTCATCATTCGCTTTCTATCCCGTCCCGGACGCTATTGCATCCTATACAGTGCTAGCCAATCCTGCCTCGATATCCCGAACCCCCGAGTGAAAAATTTGACGTGCAGTATTTCCTACTGGCCCCATATTTTCCGTCTGTCTCGTCGCACGCACTCCTTCCATCCGTAGCGACCTAGTTAACCCCCCCCCTCCCCCGGTCGTTCGTATAGGGAGAATTATGCGTGTTGAGATATGCAGTACGTAGCATAAATATCGGTAAACGCGCAATCGTGCCACCGCCGCCGCCGGGACAATTGATTTCGGGTATCGGTGTCTATTAACTTCGTTACGCGTAATTGCGTTTTGCGTTACGTTTGCAATTGCGAGGAAAATTGAGATACTTATATAAATAGCAAGCGCACCGAGAAGCTTTGGTATAATTCACGAGGAAATAAAATTTCGCGGTGACCCGCGGAAATAGCGGTGTGTTCGACTGCGAGAGTTTCCGGCGCTCGTAGCGAAACCTCCCCATCGACCCGAGAGCACTCGGCATTATCCACAATGTAATCCGCTTTGTGTATCCTCATTATAAAAAGGTTTACATAAGATCGTCCTAATTCGAGAAAGTTACGTCGCAGGAAAAAAACATTGTGGTTTGGAATACCATTTGCCTTGGAAATGTATCTTCAGACAAACATTTCAGTTCGAAAGTATCTGTATACTAGAACTTATCACAGATTCTGCAGACGCGCAGAGATTATTGTGAAATAAATCAAACGTGTCGTAATTAATCTTTCGAAATAATCTTCCGAACAAAATCGTATTGGGGATTAAATTCATCCTTATTTCTCACAAATGGTAAGACATTTTTTTTTGTTCCAAGATCAGCGCTTATCGCTTTATATGGATTGTTGTAGAGTACGCTGTGACTATTGGGATACATAATACAAGCGAGATTACATTCAATTGGTATTATTAACTTTTGACTGTTAAATTAAATACGTTTATATTCTGTTTTGGGAAGAGATTTAATTCGTTAAAAACGACAAGAGATAAAGATAGAAAAAATGGTATTGCGTTAAGAGAATCACGCAGCGGTGCCGACGGGAAACTAAACGCGATATACACGAGAGGGCCGCAAAAACACGGATGTTAATGTCAATTGAGCATTGCCAATTTGACATTTTGGATTTTCAGAATTTTGGACATTTTGTGGCCCGCCGACAGCATTTAGCCCGTCGTGCCATTGTTGCATTGGAATTCGCTGACGGCATGCGGCTGTAGTAACGGCATGCAAACGCTGATGAATGTTGGATCGGCTTGTGAAACGGGAATATGTTAATATTATGTATTAAACGCTAACTTTCATTAAACAAAGGTTCAATGAAAGCCAAATATTTCGCCGTATATCTCGTTTCCGAAATATTTCCAAGATACGCGAAAAAATCCGTAAAAGCGAGACGCTGTTAAAAAAAATGCTCCGTCAGTACGACTAAACAAAAATGAAATATGGCGCACGTGTAGGTAATGACATTCGAAATATTATACACGCATACACATACGTGTGGTACATACAGATAGAATAGCGAGAATAACACGCTCGTGGTTGAAATAATTATTTGAACAGTTATTAATTCCGCTCATATCAAAACTTAATTAAATACGGGGTGCCCTGTGTTTCATGATTGATTTTTCGTTTTAATTTCGAAAAAAAAACTCACACGGGCACGTATCTGATTTGCGTGGCAAAGCGAGAAACACAAATAAAATATTTTGCTTTCATACTGACTAAAAGCAAATGTAATATTTTTCGTTTCCGGCCTCCGGTATGCATACGCTTTGGAATTTTTACGCGAAACACGCTAGACGGAATTTTTGATACCTCAAACAGTTTTGAAGGTATTCCCGCATATATTACATTTTCCGCGGATCCGAATAGCTACGTGGAATCGCTACTTTGTTTAATATGGAAGGCGCAAGTTGCTATCTGTTGTAGGCTCTCGATAAATATGCATTACGTGAATATATATGACGTTGCGGATAATAACGGTGGGGGATTCGTTGCCAGATGTGTAATAAGCGCGCGGGGCATGATTCAATCAAAATCCATTTCTAAGCGGACGTGAGAGGAGTAAAAAGCGATCGTCTAAATTTAAAAGAGGCAGAACAAATGGGCGATGTGGATATATAGAAAAGTTAAAATTAAAGCAGACAAAATATATGAGCGCGGGTAAAGAAATTGTCGTATACAGAGACGGGAAACGGCACTCAAACTGCACTCGGAAAGAAAATAATACAAAAAAAAGCGACATTTAATATAAAACAGACGAGATGTCCCGAGCTGTAGTTGTATTTTTGGATTTATGGTACTTCTCCGCTGTCTCTACTATTTCTCTCTCTCTCTCTCGCACGCATACTCCGAAAGTTTTTGAAATCCATTCTGCAACGGAGTGACATACGATTCGTTTATTTTGAAAGTGCTGTAAGTTCAGCTTTGAAACATTATGAGTTTCAACGAAATATACGGACATAAACTGATAACTGCTATATCAGTTTCACTAAAGTTTTCAAAACTGAATTCCCACCAGAGTTTACAAACCGGGAAACGCGATCGAGCTCAAAGGAGAGCTGCCCGTTTTTAATCCGCGTCCCCGAAATACACCCGCGAAAAACGCAAACGCGATAACGCACGCGCCGCTAGGCGCAAGAAGAACATGCTTATTTTTAAATAAATTAATAGCGAAGGCACAATTTTCTCGACAAAACCCACTATTTACGACGCTATTCGCGGAAGAGGAATTCCACGAAGCTTTTCGCGCCGGGATAAAGACGGAACTAAAGGATTTATCTCTCGCATTCGTATAATCCAGGATAAAAAATCCAGCTACTTTATTACAGCGACCTTCTTTTGTCCCTTCCGCCCTTCTGCGAGGTATCGCCAATGTCCGCGAGCGAGGCCTTTTTTCCGACGGAGGATTAATTAATCACCCGATTAATTGATCCCTTCGGTCGGTTTGTCGAACACTATTGCATAAGCGTTACAGGAGGAGATTTAATTAGAATAAAATTTTTTTTCCGGGGCCTGCACGTGACAGGTGATCAATTATGACAGTCCGCGAGGCGGGGTATCGGTTATCACGGAGAAGGGTGAAGTAACGACCTCATACCTTCTAATTCAACGTGCTCAAGCGGCGGACAGCGGACAATACACCTGCCATCCCAGCAACGCCAACACAAAGACAGTCTTAGTCCATGTACTTAATGGTATGTATACTTATATTAATCTTATAACGCACCTGCTGTTACGCAGACTGTTACAACAGGTCTGTATGGGTGGCTTAATGCACCCTTAATGGCCGATCTTTACACGCTATTCAGTCCCAATTATCCGGGCGCGTATAGTATATCGCGAGAAAATAAATATTACCGCGGCCGGGGGCGGTTTAAGAGAAGGAAAAAGCGGCAAAAGAGAGGGCATTAATCTTTCGCTTTGCAGGGGAACATCCAGCCGCGATGCAGCACGGCGGGCAGCTCAGATTAGCCAATTTACCTTTTGTAATGATCTCGACGACGCTTTTGACCTTCCTGAATCATCCTTATTAGACGTAGAGCTGGACCATTGTGAAACGTTAGTCGGATATATTTTCTCTCGGATCCTTCCTTCGCACCTGACCGTTTGATTTTCCTCGAGAGAGAAAGAGAGAGAGAAGCATCCACCCACCGCTTAAACGTTCCATGCAGTATGAATAAAAACGATCGATAAAATAAACCGCCACAAGTTCGAGAGTCTTTCTAACGCGATAACGTGATTTACATTGTACACCTGTTATTTGGATGCGTTGTTATCAAAGGCTGTTACTACCGTCGTTCCCTATGATTTATTGTTTATTAAATACGTTTGAATGGAAAATATAGCCTTTACACGACGTAACATAGTCCTTTAATCAAAACTAGTCTTTATACCTTGCGAGAATTATTCAATATTCTTTACGGACTGTAAACCGTCGCCTACGTATTGTCTACGTCAATAAGCGTACCTCACGAAAGTCTGTATAGGAGAATATAACGAGAGAGAATCGTACCTCGGAATCGAAAGCATCGTAACGTATACGTAAAAGATGTGCAAGGATAAAATCGATAAATATTTAACAAGACCGTCACGATACACAATCACTTAAGAAGAAACTTGCCATTTGCGATCCGAGCTGGATCTTGGTAGCCTAATACTATTTTCTGTGTATATTTCATACATATATTTTTCCAACTTGTTAAACTGCGCGCCGATTGTTGGTCTTAGAACAGTTATTGTTGGAACATTAAAATCCCCTCTGTCGCCCTAATTAAATCGATTCGATTTAACTTTGTTATTAGCATCTAAATCACTGTGAAGAATTTACTGCAAAAAATATTACCTCAGCCAGGGTTCGAACCTGGGTGTCGTACCAATTCGACGCACAGATTGATAGAGGCTCCATATTATAATATTTTTCGCAGTAAATTCTTCACGCAGATTTAGATGCTTATAATATCAAAATTTAATCGAATCGATTTAATTACGGGGAAAAGAGGGGATTTTAATGTTCCAACAATAACTGTGTTTTAAGTCTGACAAACAATCGGCGCGCAGTTTAATAAGTTGGAAAAATATGGGTACAAAATGCACACAGAGAAAAGTAGTATTAGGCTACCAAGGTCCAGTTCGAGCCGCAAATGGCGGTTTCTTCTAAATTGACTGTAAAATCGATAGTTATATAAACCGAAACGCTTCTTGCCTCGTGCAAGAGATGAAAAAAAAAAAAAGAATCAAATTTTCGTTTGTGCTGAAACACGGTAAATGTGCGATTCAGGGCGAAGAACAGGGTAAACGAAAATCGAGTACATTTGCGAAAATATCTGCCAGTTACTTAATTTGGGGTGCTCCAGACTCCCCGAGCAACAGGTAACGTTACATCTATTTTGCTTTACCCACGTTTTTACAAGACAATATACGTTGCGCTTGCCAAGAAAAAGAGCTGCGTACATGTTAATGTTACAGGAATAATTTAGATTTCGACATAGAGAGAGATTCGTGTTAAAATCTATTACGTTGTGAGGGGAGAGAATCACGTATAACGAAAAAAAAAAAAAAAAATATATATATATACATAAGATACACTGTAAAGCCATTAAAATGGAAATATTCGATGATGTGTGAATGAGCGTGTCACGCTGAGGTATGATTGGAATCATTTGCAAACAGAACGCGTTCGTACAAACGGTATAAGTTTTTGTGCAGCGGAAACTGTTCCTTATAACGAGATCGTCTTCAAACCCCGATGAGAGAAGAAGCTCCGATAAGTTTGACGCGCTCGAACGAAAAATAACGCTTCGGTAACCATCGAATGTTGTGTGCTACAATCACGTTAAATTTCTATTTCGCCAATTCGAGACGGACCTATCAAACGTTTCGCGCTTCATTTCATACCAAACAATTTGACGGCGTGGATCTATAGTGCGCTTCGAATGACTGTTATAGAGCTCAAATGTGGTGGTATAATAATTATGAAAAGAGATTATAATTACAAGTTTGGTATCATAAGGTTCGAGATTGTAATTGTCGAGGAAAGTTTGCCCCCGTTTACTGTACGAACATTGATATGTAATGTGTCTTTGTTTTTTCTAATGCGTTACCTTAGAACATATGTACCTGGAAGGGGAACGGAGGATCCTGTGTCCAAATCGGGTGCGAGACGGTGCGAGAGAGAGAACTCGGAGAACTACTTTTTTTTTTTTCAAGGAAAGAGTATCTCCGTCCGCAATGCGCGAGCGCGAATCGCGCCGTAAAAGCGCGGTGAGCGTGACGTCATCCCTACGCTTGCGCATTGCGAGCGAAGATTGATCTGCCTCTCTCTCTCGCGCCCAATTTGAATACAGATCTTTTCCACAGAAAGCATACAGGCAATTTCTCTTCCACGTATATATACGTTCCAAGTGTGTTACCTTTAATATATTGTGTCGCGCAAAAAAAGCATAATAGAGATTCTAATATTTATTCAAGAAGGAAAAAAAATAGCTTAATTTTATTAATGTTGGATTGCATCTCGAAGACTTGGATTGTTTAACGAATTTAAACGGTCAGTTTCGGATTTACGGCATTTTGGTCTCATAACACGCGCTTCTATATCGTTGTCGCTCTAATACAAATTAGAGGGTGTACGCCGTGCGTTTGGCCGGGAAATTATTCGACGTTGTGTGGACGATTCGAGACTCTCCGACCACTTCTTGATTTGGCGAGTCTATTAGATAATAGCTATTTGTTATTGTCGTGCAAATAAATCAATTATGATTAAATCATGCGTATCGAACGTCTTTTAAGGTATATCGCCGTCTTGCTCCAATTTCGAGTATAAACGATATTACATTCGAGGATTAGATTTGGTTTTATAGATTTATTCATGATATTGAAATAAATCATTAAATCAAAAATAAACAGGTTAGACGCGAGAATCAAAATTTCAAGTCAAAATTTGGATCACGATAAACAATCTGCTAATATACGGAATGCCCCGCAGTCCTCCCTAGAAACTATTTGTTAACGAATTCGAGAGAAAGACAAGTCGATACTTCCTTAGCTGAAACCTTATTCGTACATGATCTTTCAACGATCAATATCGCGATAATCTCAAAATTAAAGTCCTATTAGGATAAAATGTACGTGATGCTAAATAAAAAGAAACCAAAAACCTTTATTTCCAATATTGCCCTCTTTCATAATAGAATATTCAATCGCTGTTAAATCACATACGATTGACGTGACAAGAGATGCGGTAAATATACTTCTTTTTTTTTTACAAGCTTACTTTTTACAGCTTACACGGTTTGTAGTGGATCCTCGTCACTTTCGGAGACGCACACCTCGACAGGTTTTTCCAAGCTGCGCTTTAATATCGAAGCAAATATCTTTAGAAAACCGCGTTCTGAATCAGAATGATTCGTTAGTATAACATGAATCCCTTGATGCGCAGCGTCCAATACATCGTGATGCAACATTTCTCCCGTCAGATACAAGTCTGCAGATATTCCTTTCAATACCGACACGCCCGATCCGGCACATAATGCAACGGTATTAATGTAACCATCTGAAATATAATAATAATGATGCAAAATAATATGTACATTTATTTATCACCCATCAAGTTTGACTTCTTTCTTTCAGCATTAAATTATTTTTGCCAAGATCTCACCTGTACCGCGCGCACGTGCCAATCTTACGTACTTCAGATTAGTTCGTTGCTTTACTAAATTTACCGCTTCGTCGATAGATATTCGGCTCTTCAAGGTACACAACCTTCCAAATCCATAAGTCGCGTTACTCTCGTTTGGCTGAATCGGATTGCTACTCTCGAGCTCTTAAAATATAAATTTAAATGGTAAGATTAATGGTAAGATTAATGTTTTAATCTTAACGATTGAGGTAAAGATCCTGTAACGGGTTTTCTTCTTACCGAAAGCTTCTGCTAGCCAATCGTTTACACCGCCTTTCACAGAATCAAAACTGCTGTGCGGAGAGAAGACAGCGATCTTATTTTCTAGACACCTCGCTACTATTCGTTCCTATTATGCAAAATAAAAAAATAATGTAAAGAAAATCAGGTTGCAATAACATTTCAATGAAGATTATATTACAGGACATCACGGTACCTTCCAAGATGCAGTTGTGATAGATTTCAACGGAGCAAATATTAGCGGATGATACGTGACGATCAAATCGGTTTTTAATCTGACAGCTTCATCCATGACATCTTCGGTTAAATCATTTGTTAATAAAATATGCGACACAATCTTCGGTTCCGTAGGTTCAACCAGTAATCCAACATTATCCCAAGAAGCTGCCAGCGACGTGTCCGCAAACTTGTTCATTGCGCTCACAACATCCTTCAACGGCATGCCTTTGTTTTCTGCAGTGTGACTCATCGCGCGTACAGTTTTGTACTGTCTAATATATCTGTATCGAAAGTAAAAATTCTCGCAAGATAATCCCACGTTGTACAAGCGCTTCAGCATTTATGTGCAGCTCTGAAATAAAAACGTATTTATGGATAATATGACTTATATATAAATATATTTCAAGTACAAAGTTATATTGAAGGTAATATCCAGATATATTTTAATTTACCATTTATTTATCACAAAATTAAAGTCGAGTTTTGTTGACAAGAATGTCGAGATATTGAGCTGTTACACTATAAACTACTGAAATTAGAGAATCTTGTACGAATTAAGCTTTCAAAGAAAGAAAGAAATAATAAAACTATTCACCATTCTACGTAACTTACAATTTTTAGCAAAATTTGTTCGTTGCTACACAAAATAAAAAATTCGACTAAAAATTAGGTGAAATAATGACGTTTCTCTCATGCTACTCTGAAGAGGTAATAACTCTTAATTTTATAACAAACGTTATTATTTATTATCCACTAATTTTGGATCGTCTTATTTCTAAGTAAAAAAAAAGACAAATAAAGTACGACAGAATCACATGTATCTTATAGATGTATACTTTATTCGTTATAAAACCATATCTTGACTGAACTATCATCGCTCGCGGACGCGAGTTGACCAGGAATCGCGGGATTCCACTGAACACAGTTAACATCTTCAGCGTGCGCGCTGTTTATCGAGCAAACCATCGTGAAATTCGGTTGATGCGGGTCGCAGTCGCCGTCCTCCTTAAATATCCTAATGATATCGTCGCCGCACGCGGTCACCAGTAACCCCGTGGTCTTACACCAGTCGATGTCGTAAATAGTTCTCGTATGGTATCCCGACAACGTGCAGATACACTTCCAAACTGGGTCGTTATTCGGCGTAGCGACGCCCATGTCGTTCCCAGGTTTATATTCCCGCCATATCTTCACCGTTTGATCGTCGCTGCAGGTCGCTATACGATTGCCGATCTTATCCCACGAAAGACTCCACACCGTGGACGTGTGAGACGACAAGGTTGCGATGCACGACCAGTCGCTGTCGGCTGCGTCTTCCTTAAATATCTTCACCGTGTTGTCGTAACTGGCGGAGGCCAGGATCTCTTCGTGTGGATGCCACCTCACCTAAAAGCACGCTCTTTTCACGTACACTGGATATAAATCTTCTACTTATAAATTGACAGACCAAGTAACAGAGATTTCTCTTAATAAATATATATACTTTAATAAAGACTTTTCAATGGATAAATCTGTAACGTACCTTCTTTACATCTTGAGTATGAGCATTAATAACGGCGGCACACTCGTATTCATCGTCATTCACTTCCCATACCCACACGGATTTGTCTCGGCTACACGTGGCGAGTAACTGGCCGGAGATCGACCAGCTGACGCTTTTCACCTCGTTCTCGTGCCCTTCCAACGTCGCGTTGCATTCAAACTGTCCCGACTTTTTGTCCCACACCGCGGTAGTGGCGTCGAAGCTCGCCGATGCTATGTAATTGCCACAGTGGGACCAAGCCACCTCCCTAATGGTCCTCGAGTGTCCTTCGGTGAGGATCATTTTCGTAACCCACTTGGGCCCTTCCAATCCCCATATTATAATCGTCTTGTCCTCGCCGCAAGACGCTAGATTCGCACCCTTGGGATGCCAACAGACACTCCACACTCTGCCCCTATGCCTGGTCAGGCTCTGCTTTAGTTCCAACGTACCCATTGCTACCTGCAACAGCATAGTTCACCTGTCAGAGGTAAAACGACAATACATATCTTTTCGTTTGAGGGACAAATCTATCTAAAGAATTACAAATGCATCAAGACAAGTAACAATTAAAATGTGTGCTTTCAGGAAATGGACTTGGAAAATAAATTTTTTAAATAAAATAAACAACTACAGTTTAGGATACGTTGGAACTAAATAGCGCAGCGTATAATTTTCGTTCTTTCTACCAATCTTCGTCGTTCTTACGTACGGCATACGTGACTTGCTTGTTAATACACGTGATTAACAACAATGAGTTGACCGGAGAGATCTTGTCACATGGACGATAATAATTGGGCGACCCTCGACCGAAATTAATTCGCTCAAACTTATTTAATAAAATATCCAAGGATCTTGCAGACTCACCGTTTCTGTTCTCAAGGCGAATGTCAGTCGGCGTCGCTAATTCTTGCATGCATGAATATACCGGTTGATAACGGGTGGAATATTTATGAAAACGATAAGCCTCTGATAACAGTGATAACCTCCTTTCTCGTCGCTGCCCGCGACGATCCTGCGATTGGCTACCGATTACCGATAAACGTGGGATTTCATGCAAATAATTACCGAAGATGATCACAGAGAGCGTTAGGGTCCACTCGCGCAGAATTGCGCGGTAATTTTCAAAATTACGCGACGTGGATTGTTTGCATATTGTTTACAATATGTTTACATGAATCTTTCTCATGTCGACAATATAATCAATGTAAATTTTTATAAATTGAATAATTGAATGACTTCTTTAAATTGTATTTTTGCAAACAGTTCTGGAAAAATAAAAAGTATATATATGTATATATGTTATAACTTTCATAGTAAAAAAGAATTTAAAAATAAAGATAATTTGTTTTTATATGATTTTCAAAAATTAAACTTATTTAGATCCCCCGCCCCCCCGTTACAACAATTTTCATTGGCCTTCTATATACAATATAATAATATATATATTTATATACATATATAATATAGCCTGCGTTCGTTTATTCACGTTATGTGTATTATACATATATTTTATTTTCCCAATAGCTCCCAATGGGAATAAACAAACGCAGGCACGTCGAGAAATTTTTTGGCGAGCCGGATAAAACTTCACGGAGTCCGGATTCGACACGCAAACCCATAGGTTGAGGATCCTTATCCTGGACCGTCAGATGCGCTACATCTTTTGCTCCTCAGTCACTTTAGAACAGGTCGAATCAGCTCAAATTCGGAATAGGCAAGCGTTGCTCCAATAAATTGCGCGTCCGCTCCATTTTCAAAACCTGCCGAAAAAGAGCGTCTCGGAGTAAGCGCGGTCGTTCGCCTCGCGCACGCGAGGATTTCAATCCGACTCATCACGCTCAACCGCGACGCCGAATTTACATTTAATTTGCGGTTAATTAGACAGGTACATTTTTAGAATCTCACGTCGCGCTCGATATTCAGCCGCGCGCTAATCCAATATATATAAAATCTCGTCTCTCCCAAACCTGTTTATCCGAAGTGAAGTTGCGCGCAATCGCCGTGACGGCGACGCTACGCAACGCGGACGTCATCATCGCGCGCCGCCGAAAAGGTAAGCGGAAGATCCGCGCCTAGAGGTAAGACGGCAGACGGTAACCCCGGCATCCCCGCCATCCCCGGCCCACCCAACAATCCCCCAAATACATAATAAACGAGGGTGGCTGCGAGAGGGGCGCGCGGAGATTTCACGAATGAATGAAAACCGTAGAAAAAGGAAGAGGAAACGTCAGCCCCCGAGTCGTCGACGCCGTGGTCCCGTGGGCGTCTGCTGCCACGGCGCGGAGAGGAGCGTAATCGCGGGTCGCGGACGCGGACGCGCTGACGTAAAAAAACCCCCGGTCGGCCGAGAGTCGCCGCGCTGCTGCGCCGCGTCGAGCCGAACCGAGTCGTTCGTCAGCCGAGGTGATTCTACCGCGTCGCAGGTGAGGAGTACCGAGGTACTTGGAGGTGAGGAGGCGCGAGGTGGGAGAGATCCGCGCGCTGCTCGTCCGGCGGCTTGTCTCGTCGCATCGCGATCATCGCACACATCGCATTCGTGCGTGCACACGGAGTAGCCGACGACGACGACGACGACCTGCCGGAGCGGGACGAGGCACGGCGACACCTGCTCGGTGGGTAGGTAGGCGTGCGACAGCGACGGAGCGCGACAGACACGTCGAGAACGCGAGACGCGCGTCGTACGTAACGTAACGTAGGAACGGACGGACGTACGGGCAGACGTGCGTGTGCATGCGTGCGTTCGGCGCGGTCAGCGGCAGCAACAGCCAGCAACAGCAGCAGAAGCGGCGACGGCCATACTCAAACAACGGCCGAGCCGAGCGGAGTCGGGAGTGCGCGGCCACGAGAGATGAGGTAGATAATAGGAGTTTCGGAAAACAGGCGTGAGGGAGAGAGAGAAAGAAGGATCCACACCGATCTCCGTGAAGCGGGCCGCGCGCGTGAAGCTGCAGGACAGGCAGAGAGCGAGAGAGTGAGAAAGAGAGACGAGGAGAGGAGAGCGCGAGGAGAAGAGAGACAGACGAGGCGACAAACGGAGCACGGAGCTGAGAGCTGAGCTGAGCCAAGTCGAGGCGACGAGACGAGTCGAGTCGAGTCGAGTCGAGTCAAATCGGCGCGAGTGTAACCGCGATATATCGGCGCGCGAGGGCGAGCACCAGCGGCAGCGGCAGCAACAGTAACAGTAACAGTAACAGTAACGAGTAGCAAGGAGAGCACGAAGGAGCGGCTCGGAACGGGCGGAAGTGTGGGTCGCGCGTGCCTCTGCGTGCGTGCGGTGCGTGCGGAGAGAACGTTGGACAAGGGATAGCAGACAGCGGCGGCGGCGGCGGCGGCTGCGGCAGCTGCGGCAGCGGTGACGAGGACGAGAACGACGACGACAGTGGAGACGGAGGCGGAAGCGGCGAACGGGGCACCGCTGGTCGAGCTCGGCGCGGAGGTCCAGGTGGTCGGCGGGATGAGCGCCAAGACGGACGTCAACAGGCGGGTCCTGGCGATCCAGGCGAAGAAGAAGCGGCACAAGCCGAGCAAGCGGAAGGGCAAGGCCGGTTCCCAGGGCGAGCAGGACGCGCAGAGCTCCAAGGGTGCGCGTGGTACCGGCCAGGTGGTCGCTGCCACCACGACCACCGGCACCACCGGCAACGCTGCCACCACGATCACCAGCACCACCACCAGCAGCAGCAACACCACCACCACCACCACCACCAACACCAACACCAACGCGACGTACGAGTACGCCTCGGTGTACGCCTCGAGTAGGCTTCCGCAGCGCGCCTACAACAGCGACAACGGGACCAGGTAACCCCGACATGCCTGATCGGCGCGCCGGCACGAAGACTCATCGTCCGGACTCGTTGCGTTACCCCCGCGTTATCCCCCTCACGTTACGTTGCTTTCGCGATTTTGTACGGGCCGCGTGTCGACGATGACAGCTCGTCGTCGAGGAGTACGCCGCGTTCCGTTTCGACTCCCTTTCCGTCATTTGGGTTCCTGTGTCACGGAGATATCGATAAGTGGGTGATTATGTATGTATATATGCACGTTCGTGATTGCCGAGGGAGAGAAATTGTGGATAACGATGATTAATACGGTATTTGATGTAAGATAATAATTGTGAGTAACGATTGTAGGTGGCACGAAGGATTAAGATGAATTATTCGTGTAATCTTTTTATTAATCGGGAGCTTGGAACGACAATCACGCGTGTTGGGTGTGTCGTAGGAAACGCTGGATATGAAATTCGCGTATTCGATTACTTATGATCTTCAACACATTATTTATAAATCAATAGAACAACATATTATTTCTAAATCACTGGGTAATAAATATATGTTCGTTGAATATCACCATCGTAGAGACGGTCGACGTGAAACCTGGCTATTGATTGCGCACAATCTGCTTTCTCCCTCTGATTTAGCTCGCACCTCTCGTGTCACGAGGAAGAATCAGGTGTTTCGATAGTGTCGCGTTAGTTAAGTAATTTATCATTTACGATTGACGAATTTGTCGTAGATCGGTACCATGTCATAGTTCCAGCAATGAAACGATAGAGGACGACGATGCGTTCAGTAGCGAGGACGAGGAGCAGGAGGACAGCAGTGACTACTGTAAAGGCGGGTACCATCCCGTGAAGATAGGGGATCTCTTTTTAAATCGCTACCACGTCACGCGCAAGCTCGGCTGGGGTCACTTCTCCACCGTGTGGCTCTGTTGGGACCTGCAGGTACGATTCCCGGATGTGCAGTAATCAATTCTTCTTTCACACACGTATACATAAACACGGGACGTTTTTTTGAAACTTATGCTGCAGGATAAACGTTTTGTGGCGCTTAAAATAGTGAAATCCGCATCCCATTTCACTGAGACTGCATTGGATGAAATTAAATTATTAAAAGATGTGCGCGACACGGATCCCAACGATCCTAAGCGCAACAAGACCGTCCAGTTGCTCAATGACTTCAAGATCAGCGGCATTAACGGCCTGCATGTTTGCATGGTATTTGAAGTGCTTGGACATAATCTTCTTAAATTGATTATCAAGTCGAACTACAGAGGAATTCCAAGAAATAACGTTAAGCGCGTCATCAGACAAGTCCTCGAAGGTCTCGACTATCTTCATAATAAATGTAAGATGAATGTTTAAGTCAATGATAGGATTCAATTTTCAATTTTATATACGTAGTCCGCTTTATGCAATAGTTTAACAGATTATTGTAAATCTGAAATGGAAAATCACTACAAGTTTCAATAAGTTTACCGCTGTGTACACTACATGTTGCATTCTCTTTCAGGTAAAATTATTCATACAGACATTAAACCTGAGAATGTTCTTGTGTGCGTCGATGAGATTTATATAAGAAAATTAGCTTGTGAAGCGACAGAACTGCATTCTATGGGAGCGAAGTTACCTGTGTCCCTGATTTCTACCGCGCCGAAGGAGTTTCAAGAACCTACACCAAACTCCAAAATGTCCAAGAATAAGAAGAAGAAATTAAAGAAGAAGGCCAAGCGCCAAAATGAGCTCTTGAAGAAGCAGATGGAACAGATCGAGGAGCTAGAGGAACAAAGTAAACTCGCGAATAACACGAGAGAAAACGGGGAAGTTGAAACGAATAGCTTAGACCAGGATCTCAATACAGAGAGCATAGAGGACAATACGGAGAGCAAAGGTTCTCCGGACATCTCAGAGCCATCCGCGCCTTCCTTGCACATGAACGGAGTAGACGGTTTGGCGGGCGGTGAGAAGATACAGAATCCATCGCCCGAGCAATCCGAAAAGATGGACAACGTCACTCTGTGCGATGTGGAGAAAAGCTGCGGCGAAGGTATGCTACCACCTGATCCCGACGATACTGACGAAGGTAGCGAAGGTAAAGTAATCGTCGCTGTCGAGCGACGACACGTCTCTTTTTTTCTCTCGTTTTCTACTGCAATTTTATTTGTCATCTATCGTCTTACTTGCAGAACGTAGGTCATTGAACCCTCCGGAAAGTAAGCAGTTGAAACGGGCGTCCATGTCTCCTTTGGATCCTGCCATAATGGATTGCGAAATAGAAGTGAAGATAGCAGATCTCGGGAACGCATGCTGGGTTCATAAGAAATTCACGGACGATATCCAAACTCGTCAGTACAGGTCGCTCGAGGTTCTGTTAGGTTCCGGATATGACACCTCTGCCGATATATGGTCAACTGCTTGCATGGCGTTCGAATTGGCGACTGGCGATTACCTTTTTGAACCGCACAATGGCAAAGACTATTGCAGGTAACGATTACAAGGTTCAACTGCAATTGTGTGAATTTTGTAAAAATTGTATCAACGCTAGTTCAAGGATTGAGTCAATTACTTATTAACGTTCCAGAGATGAAGACCATTTGGCTCATATTATCGAGTTGCTGGGAGAAATACCGAGACGTATCGCTCTCTCAGGGAAGAACTCGAGGATATACTTCAACAGGAAGGGCGAGTTGAAGCATATTACCGGATTGAAACCGTGGGGCCTGTACGAAGTGTTGACAGAGAAATACGAGTGGACGCCGAGCGAAGCGCGCGAGTTCGCAGAGTTCCTAATACCGATGCTCGAGTTCAATCCGAGCATGCGAGCTACCGCAGCCGAGTGCCTGAAGCATCCGTGGCTGCAAATCAAAAAGTGATCGCGTTTTTTATTGTTTTATCTGTAATATCCCCCTCAACTTTCACCCCGGTCCTACCGCCCAGTTGTCGCAATCGTAAATCGAGAGTGTGATAGGAAGCCGAAAACACTTGTAAATGTCAGGTGTTATTTCCGTACTGAAAAATTATAATTCAGCGACCCACAATTTGCGTACGAAGAGCAAGTGCGTTTTAAGAGCGCGTACACACACACATACACACTAGAAAACTATTTGATATAATACGAATTACGGAAATAAATTGTAACATATGTTGTTATATTACTCGTACGCTACGAGCGTGTCTCCGCGTGGGAAATGTTACGAAACTGTAAACGTTTCGAAAAGATTGTTATATACCCTTTACAAATGGTGATTTGACAATATTGCGGAAGTCGCCTCAAGGAAAGTTGTCTCTCGAATGCAGCGAGCGAAGTGTCGCAAAATCCGGAAATTGTTCAGGAAGAAGATCTTGCAACATTCCGCTGATTTCCACATAAAAGAAAAAAAAAGAAACGGCCGCGCGCGTGCTTCCTAACGTAAACACTCTCAACACATCGGCTGACCATTTGTAGTTGTACACTTGTTAAATCGTATTTTTATTTTGTGATGAGAGAACTTAAATTAAAAAGGAATTTTTCATAGTATACTTTATATATACATTATTTTACACACATTCGTGTCGCATTCTTCGTACTCGTCATTTAATTTATCTACGGATATTCCAAGAGTCGTGGGATCTGCTCGTAATGCGCTGTGAAGGTACTGGCGGGCTCGGTATCGTGTTTGGTTTAAAATTAGGACTCATTGCCTTGACTCAGTTATCCGTGTGTACTTTTATACATCGCACACGCCGGTCGCTGTAAATTCTTGCCAACAAACTTGTCGTGAAGTCGCAACGGGACAGAAATGGCTACTTAATTAATATTTTACGTCTACCTCAATACACGTGGACCGGTTTAGAAATACTCATCAACAGACGTGCGCGTAACGAAGGGCCGCATTCAAATAAATGTAAATTGAAATAGAGGGATCTGTACATTGTAGATAATTGAGAGTCGGTCACTGGATTCTTGGGATATGTAATTTTTTACGCGGGCGCTGATTGGGATAAGACAATATGTATGCGCATATTCAAAAGTTTCATTTTTCTCTAATGTGAAGTTTTATATAAAATTTGAAAATATTGTTTTTCTTTCGTATCGCTTTTGTCAATATATCTAAATTTTATTAGCGGCAAGCGCTGATAAAAATAGCGCGAGGTAAGATCGCGCTTGCAAATGTTGATATAAAAAAATTTATATATACTTTTGTAAAAAGTATCATGTGCTTTGTCTTATTCCACTGGGCCCTGCAATACTGATATTGTAATGAACATTTCTGTTTGTTATAAACTTGTTTACATCGCTAATGCGAATGCCTGTATACATAATGTACAATTACCGAAGAGAAAGAATAACTATATTGCGAGTAAGGTCTTGGCAAGCATGATGGGGACAGTTGTAACAAGAGTGATGTTTGAATTTCATGCGAACTTCTTTACTTCGCGAACACTGACTGACTATCGAGCTCTCTGCCGATTATAATTGTCTTCTATTTTATAAACGATAAAGCGAAGCAGTGCGTTCCGACCGGACCGTCTATGTCGCGCATACTTTCCTATGCACGAGCGCAATTCATGCTTCCCGCTGAATGTTCTGTTTCGCTTCGCCTGCCAGTTTGAACTGAAGTCATTTGACAAGAAAAAAAAAGAAGGTCTCGATCGAACTGTGTGTGGAGAGGCGTGCGTACGTGGAATTATACATTTCGTCATGATGTACAAATGTCTTGTCACTTACTGCGATTGTATCTCTTCCCCGGGTAAAAGAGGAAAATACTCTCGTAAAAATATACAGCATTTTACGATCTATTTTTTTAACACAACACATGCGTTCTTTATTTTATTTTTGATCGTATCTTAATAGCATAATTAGCAATATTTCTATTTGATCATGTAAACACTCCAACGTGAAATGTTGTACGAGGCGTACTTCTCCTAATTTATTAAAAATTGACGTGCATTTTTATGAAACACGTTTGCTGATTTCCATTTATATTTTCGTTGTCGGTCATTTAATTTAGCGGATGAGTCATATATCGCGATTAAAAAATTGGAAAAGAAAAACGTGCATCCCAAAATTTTTAGTGTAGATAGAAAACAGGTGATATACGACACGCGAGATGAGAAAGTGCCTCTTCTACCCGCGCTACAATTATCAGGTAGAGGAAGAATGCGTTTATATGCTGTTTTATCCCGGCAATACAAAACCTGATGCATTTTAGGTTGTAACACGTTATTTATCATCGTTTCCCCTGCAGGAACTCTTTCGTGAATATCGTGTGGTCTCCAGTG
Source organism: Temnothorax longispinosus (assembly GCF_030848805.1). Taxonomy (NCBI): domain Eukaryota; kingdom Metazoa; phylum Arthropoda; class Insecta; order Hymenoptera; family Formicidae; genus Temnothorax; species Temnothorax longispinosus. The sequence continues at coordinate 19,961,780 of NC_092364.1, read as the reverse complement.
ACGGCGATCGTGGCGAATCTGTACAGTATATAGCTAAATTTTAGCGGATAATTACGGATAATATTCGACACCGTTCTACTAAATTCAGCCATGAATTAAATCCATTATTACGAAGGCAGCGATCGCGGTTCGATTTAATTTTCCCATTAGTATTCCTCGTTATTCATGATAGAGAACGCGCTTCTAATCAAATCAACACATCGAGCTTTTCTCGGAACTCACATAATTCTTCTGAAAAACAAGTATAAGGATATGTAAATTCCAAGGATCTGTCGTGTGTAGCCGAGGATCAAAACCGGTGAGTTTCAGTTTTCAGTTGTATAGGCACGTGAAGAATCCTCCATCAATAAACAGAATAATCAAACCTACGCTTCATTGTTACGGGCATCTTCAATGGCAATTAATATAACGTGAGAAAACAGGATAAAAGTTTGAGCGTTTAATTATTTAGATATTATTTCACGAAGCGAGGTCGAAATTGATGTCGAAAAGAAAATCCGTACGCGAATATCACAAACAAGAATCGAGGTAATTCTTACGTGCTTGTAGGGCTGAATTCAATGAAATTATACATATATAATGAATATCACATATGTATAATTACACGTGTATATATTTTTTTATTTAATATATCTATCGGTTTTCATCCCCGGTTAAGAGAGATAGGTATCGAACGAAGCGTGCAATTAAGGAGTATGGTCCCGTCGATACGACATAATTATCAATAACGGATCGTTGACTGGACTTAAATGATTTTGTTGGACGACCGCGAGTCAGCGTATAGGCATTGAAATCGCGTCCCGATCGTCATCAGATCAACCGAAGCTCAAGTACCGTGTTGCCGTGTTGAAAATCGCTCGCATTGTGACCATAGATAATGTTATATCTCATATTAATATATCATATGTATCATACATATATATATTAATACCTCTAGTATACTCTCTATACATATAAATATAGATATATACATACATATACATATAAACATACGGATATATTGAAACGATAATTACATAGGTGTGACTCGCGCTGCTTGGCGTTAGGATATAGTTAGAAGGAAATTAACAAAAGCGATAATAGCGAACTGTGTATAGCTCTTGATGTACGAGACATCCCCGTCGCCCCCTTTCCAACTTCCGAGCGGAATAATTTTACTTACGCGAAGTAGATAGCGAAGAAAGGGAGAGAAAAATAAGAGATATCCCTCCCCACCCCCCTTCGCGATAGAGAGATCTCTCGCGCACAAATGTGTATAAATGTAAGGGAGATTCGCGCGGACGTGGATGATCGGAAATCAGTCGGACGAAAGGGGAGGAAATGGTGTATGAATACAGGGACCCAATATAATTGAAATTCGCACACACGCACCATGCAGGGACTCATGTTCCAATCGGGTAGATTCTAAAAAAAACTTGTTCCGAGCGAAGCAGATTTGTTTTCGATCGGGGTATATTAATCGCGCCGAGGAACTCGAGCGTTGATACACGATACACCAATATTTGTGAATTATATCTCGGGATCGGAGCAACCGGTATCATATCGCGACTTAGAAATAAGGGAGCGCAAGTCCCCGCGCGACGGAGGGGGGTGTGATATCTTCACGCACGTGCGATGTGCTTCTCAGACGAGTTTTCGATTCCTTTTCTCGCGCGGGCCGAGGGCCAAGTCGCGAGACGTGATACCGATTGCCCTCTCGTCCCCCGAAAAGGATCGACGATACGCAATAAAGTTGTACGACGTTAAACGTATAGCGGAGACTGCATTGCGCGATTGCCGTCGGTCGTTTTCTTAATTATAATCGAGGACGCGTAATCGCGTTGCGGGAGAAACTCCCGCAACTCCGTTCGAATCTTCAACGAACCGAGCGCGTCGGTATATACCGCCGACGTTAAAGTGCGAATGCGGAGGACTGAGGAAGAACGTGGCCTTGATCGAGGAGCGAAAATAAACGTCGACGATAAGTTTGCGTGCGCTTTGTCGAAGGGATTTTACTCCGCGCGCGGTTTCTCCTCTCTTAATCTTAAGAAATTGGAAATTGAATCGTGGGAGAGCGACGCGAGCGACGAGCGAAATTTTTCGACTGATATAGGGACGGAGAGAGTAGAGAAAAAGCTTTGCTATATCAAACACCAAGTTTTATTACATGTAAGCGCGCGACGCGCGCGAGATGCTGTAAATATTGCGGGTAAAACCCGGAGCGCGCGGGGTTTTGCACATTTTTAGAAGAAGCGTTTGCGTATTAAAGACGATCCCCCACTCGGCGATCGAGCCGCGGAAGGATTGGCAGAGGTACCCTTCTTCCGAACGGGTCACACGACGTTTAAAATGTACAGCGATTATATATCAGAACGATAGAGGAGATATTAGGATGCGCGCGCGCGAAGAAGAAATAAGAGAGATAAAAGGTGGAAGGGAGACGCGAAAAGTCGGCGTACGATAATATTATTATCTCACTGATTGGTACATAGTCATACTGGTCTCGTAGCGTTATAGAGAGCCATTTAACTCTGCATGCTTAGCCAATTTGTGGGTCGCCGGCAGGCCCGGCCCGCGAGGTCCTGCCGCGCGACGGACGTTTTAATAAAGGGTTGTAAAGCTATCGATAGAGGCGCGTGTAGGCGCTTGCGATACGTGACGATCATCTTTAGAAGTTCATCGAGCCGACAAAACATGCAAGTTACAGCGAACTGAACCCGGACGATGCGTTCGCGAGAAAAACGGGGCTGGAGCATCGAGACAGGGAAAGAGTCAGGGACGGCGGGTGTGTCGTCGTCGTCGTCGTCGTCGTCGACGTGCGCTCCTCTCTTAGACAATATCCCAGATTAGCGCGATAAAAATATGCCCTTTGTACCAGCCGGGCGATCGAATCCTCTCGCGAGAGGACCGGAGCGAGACGCTCGATTGACTTAATTAGTCCCGCCTGATCGCGTCGAATACGTCTGCGAGGTGCGAAGGAATGGGAGGCGTCACTCTCTCGACACACGCGCGTCATTTGGGTTCTCTGCAAATAATGAGCGAATTAATTTCGCACATTCAAGCACGGATCTCCGTCCGTTTCGGCATTTATGTTATACAATTGCGTTCGATTTTCAAAATTGACGGAGATTAATGAGAGAAGGATTCTCACCTCACTCGCTTCCGACTTAAATCGTGGAACCATATTCCTTTCCTGGATCGCGCAATCCGTATAATCCGTTCCTTTCCTACGGATTCCTGATAGATCTTTTCCAACGAAAACGCTTCCTTCCGCACCGATGAATGTTCGAAGGTGTGTTAAATCACGTTCGTCTGAGCGTACCGTACAATCAAAGTCGTGCACTCTTCCCTTTCAGGTATCCTTGACGGATTGACGCTCGCGAGAAAGAGGGAAGGGAAAAAAAATGACGGCGAGTATATAAATCATCGCTGATCTATTGTATACTAACGTCTCGTGCTCCAGTCACTCGATGTAACGAACCGTGCGAAGCATTTAAGAACTCTAGAGCATAATAAAAATAGCCGTAACGAATCGAACGAATAAATGGATTTGATGTTTAGACGCTGCCTCCGTTATGTGCCCTGCCGCAAAGAATAATGAAAAACAGACAACCAATGTACCCCCCGCCCCCACCCCACCCCCATCTGAGAGAGATCGATATATATGAGAAATAAATTCGCAACAAAATAAAAATGCTTCTCTTTTTCACTCGTCATCCGTCGCTTTATTAAGGGTAAGAAAGCAGCAGACCTGGATTCGCTCACGTGAGTTTATTTATATATGTATATCACAAATTATATCACCTTTATTGTCCCTGTGACTACGGTCGTACAAAGTGTAATGTACAATATGTTCACGTTTTTTTTTTTCTAAATATGCGTATTTCAGACGGTGGACGAAGAGAACACTTGAACAGAATTCGTCTCGCAATTTTTTCGTTGATACACCGCGCCAGTTACAAGGATAAATCCGTGTCGCCCGCCAAATATCATTTTATATTATAATTCAACTCGAATCACATTACAGCGGAACGTAGGACGTGCTATCTTTCGCCAGCTGGTTTCTAGCTACAAAACGTAACACGCTGGGTTAACGCTCGGCCTCAAGGAAGCAAGATAACGCAGTCCCTCCCACGAGTGATACGATACGAAACACGTGCTCGTAAACTATTCGCATGACGGCATACGTATTCCCTTCTCGCAATAACATCGTCGCGGATAATTAATAACTAGGAAACAGATCTTTTTTTAATTTCAATCTCTCACATTTTCTGATTGTTTAAATCAAAATACCTTCAACACGCTGTACAGACATATTTAGCGATACCAAAAATACAATCCATTTTGTACTATAAATATTGAAGAATATTGGGATGTTGTAAAAACGCAGATGACATTTTTTTTTACAAATACAATTAGACAATTCTGTGAAAGAGATGATAATGAATAGGGACTGTTTTAAATTTTTTTCAGTCAATTTCAGTAATTTACTATCGCTAATTAAATCGTTTGCGAATTCTGTTCGAATAACTTGTTACTTATTGAAATAATAATTATCACATAATTGGATAAAATAATGCTAAATGATAAAATATACAACATTATACTATCGTTATGCACATTACTGTGACCGACTTCGTTGTTTCCTGGTTATTATAATTTTACTTTCATACAATATTAATTTTAGAATAATTACAAATATGCATAACAAGAGTAACACAAATAGAAATCTGTTGTATGTACACATCTCTAATACCAACGAAGGTATCAGATCGTATAAATAATCTTCATCGAATTCAACAAGTATTGCGCGATTAAAGAATTACACGTGGAACAAGTGATTAATCCGCAGGGGAAAAATATACTTGTGGGAATAAGTTGAACTAATCAGACCAATCCTCCTCAGCACTGCAAATTAATAGTATTTCTGTTAATATTTTAGGAACTGAAATCAATTTACTGCCCATCACCATCGTTGCCAAGCTGCTTTGAATAAAGCAAGCATATTGGACAATACACTGCTGTTCACTATATAAGCAATAATGTAACGATGCTTACAATTATACAGGTACGTGTAAATATTAGGCGAAAACAAATAAATTACGAAAATATGATGTAGAGACAATTCAACCTTAGAAAAATTTCACTCGTATTGTAGCTGTATAGAGTTTGCTGTGCACAAACTCTCTTATCCATTTTCTCTTTCCATGTGGTTGTTCACAAATCATGGAAATAATTAGAGAATTATAGGAGATAACATTTTATATTCCCTATGTATCAATGAAGTGCGTTAATAAAACGTATGTAAGTTAATATTAAGCAACAAGCGAATTTAAAGTCAAAGAGAAATTCTGTACTAATTTTAAATAGAGGAAATTGTAAGTGCTCTCCTTCAGCTCAATGGAACAAGGCAACATTTGCAGCTTTGATGAAACAGAAAATTCTCCTTCATGTGAAAAGATCTATACTGTTATAGATTTAATACTAATGTTAATAAATACTTGTATATACACCCATTTGTAGGCAATATAATTTAAAAGCACGTAGTTCAGCACACATAAGGGCACACCACACACACAAAATAAATTAAATACTTAATATAGACCCGTGTCTAGGACGTCCGTTCTTCTCCTTCCCGTGCGGCGGTTGCCCCTTAGCTGTTCCGGTGATGTTCAGATTTAATTGCGCGGTCGATGCCGTGGTCGCCTCGTCATCCGATTCTATTGGACTGATTCTAATAGCTTGGTACCATTGATTCGTCAAATCCGTCATCTGCGACTTGCAGTCCTTCAGCTCCTGCTGCGTGAATCGTCTCGTGAAGAACGGAATGAAAAATTTCAGATCCCACCTCGCGAAACCGCGAATTCGCGATTGCAAGAAGGACACTTCCATTTCCTCCTCCGTGAGTTCCGACAAGTGCTCAGAATCTATAGTTTGTCCCTGTATTAAAAAAATAATATATCATCTATATGTGTATAAAAATTTTTGTACGTGTTATCTGTGTTATATAATTTTTTAAATTACCCATTCTCTCGTTTTGCTCAATGTAACTTCCTTATCCTTCTTCTTCCTCCTACTGTTGCTCTTCGGCTTCTTTTCGGCCCTCAAGAATTTCAGCAGAGGCATCGTGGACCCGCCGAATATCAAGGTCGTAAACAATACGATGATAAGCGTCGTCGTTATAATAACGTGGCGCGTTTCATCGCTGAAATCCAAATGAAGCGATAACGCGTATGATATGGCACCGCGCAGGCCGCTGAACCACATGATGAACATCATCTTCCTCGTGATTTGATGCTCGCGGAAACGATTCACGAGCAAGGCCAAAGGAAAGATATTGGCGGCTCTTCCAATCAGGCACAAGATCACCGACCAAACGACTAGTGCTGGCTCGAACTACGGGCAGGAAAAAGAGACTTAATCGAAAGGATTCGAGGAGTGTATATATTCGGCATATTATACGATACACTTACCCTATGTCTAAAGCTAAACAATGCTAATCCCAAATAAGCAAAGACACAGGTCTCAGCAATGAAGGCTAACGTACGCATAGTCTGTTGCATCGTAATCTGCGTAACAGTTGACAAGTTGAAATGCGTGTAGTGCGACATGACTATTCCATTGAACAGAATCGCCATAATTCCTGCAACAACGAATCAGTATGAAACAAATATAAGCGATAACAGAGTTGTACAACAGAGAAATTTACTGTATAAAATTATCACAAACGCTTACCTGACAGCTGTATGCCTTCCGCTAAAACATACGGGGCGTATGTGAACACTAACATTATGCCAAACTCTAAAGACGGATTCTTCCTGAGGTCTACGTGCTTCAACAGCAACGCGCTTATCAAAGCGAACACCACGCCGATGCCCGCCGACGCGAAGAACATGAGGCAGAACCGATTCAAGCCGAGTATGATAGCCTCGCTGGTCGTCGCCGCGTTGTTGGACTCCAGGACGGAGGTGGTCAACACGATGGAGATGGCGTCGTTCAGAATCGATTCACCAAAGACCAACATGTTCAGGACCGGATCGACGTCCAGGGCGTGAAAGATCGCGACCGTGGCGACCGGGTCCACCGCCGATATCAGCGACCCGAACGCGAAGCTCTCGACGAAGCTGAGCTTGTACGCCACTTGTGCCAGACCAAGCAGATATATCCCGGCGCCGATGACGAACGCGGAGATGGCCGTCCCGAAGATGGCGAACACCATGATGCTGCCGATGTTCTGAAAGAAGTTTCCCTTGTGCAGATTGTAGCCGGACTCGAAGATGATGGGCGGTAGTAGGACCAGGAAGAACGCGGTCGGCGAGAAGGCCTCCTCCTTCCTCCAGTTCGCTATGTTCTGATGCGACATGAGGTTTATGATCATGCCGATCGCGGCGCCCAGGAAGACGATCACCACCGACTCGGGCAGGTATTGGAAATTCGTCTGCAGCATCAGGTGTATCAGCAGTATGCCCAGCGCCAGGACGCACAGCACGAAGAATATGGACATGGAGCTGTTGTGCTCCTCCTCGGCGGAGCCCTTGTCGGGGAGGACCGGCTCCGCCGGAGCGACGGTGGTCGTGGTGACGTTGCTCGCGGTGACATTGGTCGAGTTGGCGGCATCCGCCGGGCTCTGCGACGGCACGGGAACAACGTCCGTCGTGTTCCTGTCGGGGCTCGGCGACGTCGCGGGGCTTTTCTCGGTCGTCCGGTGGCTCGCGACATCCTCCGGCCGCGCCGTGCTCGCGGCAGAGGTCGGTGCTGGTGGTTTAGCGGTTGAACTGGTTGAACTAGCATTGCGACTGACGACTTGACTCGTATCAATCGCGGGTCGCACGGTGCTGGATAACTCGTGTGATAACACGCTGACATTCGTTGTGACACTCGGTACGGCCGAGGCGTCCGTCACCGAGGCCGCGGTGACGGATCTGTTCTCGGTGACGATCCCGCTGGTGCTTAGGTTAACTGCGTTCTCGCCGCGCGACACATGTTGCGACACATCGCACAGCAGCAAGATCCCGATGACGAGGCTCCACCTGCACGACGGTACAGAACGTGCTCGAATTGTTGTCATCTCTCAACGGTGTAGCATCATCTATCTCGCAGGTAGCAGAAGACGGCTTGCAGTTTTTTCTCTTTTTCTCCTCTTTTTTTTTACCGAGATGCCAGTCTCGCTAGAGCTCAGTAACTGACGTTTGACTAGTGGATTAGAATGTTCAAGATCATCAGCTGACTCAGCCGTCAGTCCCTACGAATATAAAAAAAAATTCCCTAGATTATTATCTGTAATGACTGTGTAATGACACTAATGACATTTGTACGAATCTCTTGTGTTAAATAATTATCATTGATAATAATCTTTCGCCGACGGAAATTACGCCCCTTTCTAGATTTTGTACCCCAAAATATGTTGCTTACTAAAGTTACTCATATAAGAATACAGTTATCTTTTTTATTGTCCACCTCATTTCTTTCTTTATTTTATATCGTTACACTCCGTTGATAAAATAAAAGGTAGATATATATGTATAAGAAATAAAGTTGTCGACTCCAAGAATTAAATTCCAAGAAAATGAAATACTTGGAGTTTTTATCTGCATCACCTTATCAATTCTATTAATTACCAACCATTACCAACTACTGATTATATTTTCCAGATACTTTTGACGAGATTAACATCAAGTTTTTGCAGTTCAAACACGCGGACTTAAAAATTCTAAGAATTTCTGGAGTCGCTGGTTCTTTTTCATTTTTCAGTACAACTCTTAATTGTATCCCAATTTTTTATTGATTTTTGAAAATTTAAATTCTTGCTGTTCGAAATCTTGGTTTTAGAAATTTTTGGAAATTATATTCCTGATACTTAGTTAATTTTTGAGGGTTTAGATTTTCGGTTCGAACTTTCAGATCGCAGGAGAAAGGAATGAATGAAATTACTCTATATCTAGAAACGCTATATTTATTCCGCTTGTGCGTCACGTTTATCTGTTTTTAAAGGTTCATTCGCATATTCCCACGCTAATCCAACGCGACCAGCTTCCGCTGGTTGTACAGGATCTTCGCCTAGTCGCTGTTCGGCACCCTTCCAAGATCTTTCTTGTAGATATTGAGCCCCCGCCTTGCCAATGGCAACAGTACCTAGTAAAAGAATTGCTGTATTATTACTAGTGTCTAATTACATAAAATCGCTTTGAATTGTTAAACTGCTTGCACAGAAAATACATGTAAAAATGTAAAAAAAAAAAACATTTGACGCTTCGAACATATAAAAAGAATTCTTTAACAGTGTAGTTACAAGAAAAGTAAGTCTCTTTGATCTTTGTGGAGACAATTATGTCTCTTCCATGAAACTAATTAATGCGGCAAAAGATATCAAATAACTTCGTATTAAAAGTACGATTTCAAGATTGCAATTTCAATTTTTACTATCTTGTTCATTGTTTTGATATTTCTTTTAATTCAAATAAATTGGATATACCTGAGGAACGGACTGTTAGAGCATTCATTTGATCTGTACATAAAGTGTCGTCCTCGCAATTTCTGACATTGCTAGTAATGAGAGAAACATCCGAGTCCGTTGACGGCTTAAAGTCGACGTAGTGAGGGCCGCCGGGTAATATTTGTCGAAAATCCATGAAATATTGCGGACAGAACTCCCTCGCGCTGTTAAATGCTAATTCAACTTCGTACACCGTAAGCATAGGCTTAAAAAAGTCTCTCGAGTCGAATACCTCGTTCTCTGGGCAAGCTATCACGACAAAGGCGTCGATCTGTAAATAAAAATCGAATAAGTATTTATCGACATGATTGTATAGCAAGATTAAAATTAAATTCAAGTCAAATATATTTTATTGCACCCTGCTGAACGTACCTCTGGAAAATTTGCGAGCTTGGCAGGATTTATCTTTCCTACACTGAGAAGATAAGACTTTTTATTTTTCTGTTTGAGGGTTCTTTTCACGGTGTTAATAGCCGTCAGGTATTCCTGAATGCCCAATGTGGCCACCACAATTCCCACAACTCTGGCATCCCTCAGCTTCTCTACCAGGAATCTCCTTCGCTTCAACCATGGTGTGCTCAACGCTTCAAACTCGCTAATTTTACCGTTTGCGAAACAGTACCACCTTTTCACGGGTATACTCATCGCTAATAACGCGAGAGTCTTTTCTCCCTCGCCCAAGAAGAACCCTTCGTAATCCTGTACGTTATATCCATTTTCTAAGGTGTAACCTCTACCCAAGACGACTGAGGCCGAGCTTACTCTCGTATCGGTATATTCCACGTTCGACGTACAATTTAATTTAGACAAAACTAAGTGTTTATATACAGGTTTCAATGCGTTATATACATTTTCTGTAATCATACAATGTGCATTACGTTACTTTATCCGCCATCGCCAGCTCTCTCAATCACTAGCAACATCTGAAACATTTACCAATCTCATGCGCGTATGCCACGTCGTAGAAAAATATAATCTTCTTCCCGCAATCTGGAAAAATTCGCACGAACTCGTCGCAGAGTGCCGTCGCGTCCAATCGCTTCCTCGGCAAAACGTGAAAGACCGGCAAGCGAGCGGTGGGACTGAGGCAAGTGTGTCCGAAGTGTATTATGCCGTCCGCGTCGACGTGCTGCGCCGTTACCTCGTCGACGCAACAGCTACCGCAGGTCGTATCACCTAAGATATACACCTTTCGCCCTAGGCTTTTCTCCAAACGTAGCGCAACCTCCACCGAATCCGGTAGCAGGCTGTCCGGAAACTGTAGGCATACCTACAATACACGAAAGAGCATTACGACCCCATAAACATTCAGTTAATAATATAATTATACATGTATTAATATATAATAATATATAATGTATTTATATGTAAATATATATGAATATATTTATATATAATTATATAAAAAAATTATCAAGTTATGCTACAAAACTGCTCATATCAAATACATGTACAGATGGAGGGATAAAAACAACAGTGTAAGTCAAATTTTTAAAAATATTTTCTCGTGTGCATAGATGCAATTTATGTATTGTACAGATTGCATCTACGCACACGAGAAAATATTTTTAAAAATTTGACTTACACCACTGTGGTTTTGAACCCCTCCAGATATAAACTTACAATTAACCTAATCTCATCTATCATCAATAAATAACTCCAGCAACGTAATTATCGTTATCGTTGCGTCGCTTTTTATTTATCCAGCATTCTTGCAGTGGATATAAAATCATGCATCTTGCATAAAAAGAAAGATCTGGCAAGCTAATAACATAACCTCAACCTCAACTCTTTACCGCGTCTCTAATTCGCGAAAAGGAACGATTTGCTGATTCTTTTCAAAAAGATCTGCAACTACAATTCTACGGTACGCGCGAGGAATTTTTTTCAGAAAACGCGTGCATCTTCCAGACCTGTTTCAAGGCGTTTGTCCGGACCCAACGGGCGCATCTCTCCACGTCGTACGGATCGTCCTGAGCGTCGGTCACCTCGGCGACTTCCACCACGCTTCTTTCGCTTTCCTTCGTCAACGAAATCATTCCGAGGCCGAAGATCGTTTATACGTGTCGCTAGAATTGCAAATTACAGCCGGTCCTCACGAGGCCCCGCGCAAATTTGCGCGGTTGTCATACTTGCCATTGTCACTTAAATGTCACTCCCCCACCACGTGTTCGCGAAATCTTCCTCCGCCCTCTCCTCTGCCTCTGCACGTCGCGAAGACAAAGGCACTATAAAGGCAGAGGCTAAAAAATTGGATAAAAATTTTTCAAAACATTTATAAAAATCTCGGAAGTCCCAGGAGGGACTCCAAGAACTCTTGAGGAGGAAGGGAAAGAGCAAAACATATCTATATAATATAAAAACATCGACCTTGACAATAAATTAATAAATTAATGCAGAATATATTATTGCAGCCCCATGACTCAAAAAGCCCTTCCCAATCCTATTTTTGTACAAATACAACCTACCGTAGACCCTACGGACTACAGATCCCCGAAGGACGAGGGGAAGAGGAAGGATCGGTCATCCGATCTGCTATTTCCGGCTGGCATCCCTCTCACATCGAATTCGAAACGAAGATGTTTCGCGCAGAACGAATGGATACTCGGGATCTTGCGCCTAATAATTAGTTAATTTAGAGTTCCATGCATTTCGTTTTTGCGCTTTCGAACAATGCGCCGACTCTGTTATTCTCGAGACAGTTTTATGACGAAACTGTCAAATTGATACGATATTACCGCGAAGCTGACAATGTCCATTTCCACTTCTATCCGTATCCAGTTCTAATTCTTAGAACTTAGAAAAAAAAAAAGATAAAAAGTAAATCAAACCAAGATTAAAGTTAATCTGCATTGTAGAAATAAACTTAAGAGTTTTACAAGAAATTCACTACAGTTACGAAAGTGGTCGGTCAGGCGATTGAAGGAAACTTGCGTTCGATCGAACGTAATTGTCGACTTGGAAAAATATTGCTCCGACCTATTTCGCAACGTCGCATCTATCTCATTATAGATGAAATATTGATATTTCAATCTACGTGACGCACTTTATGCTCTCGGCACGCGGAAAGTTACATAATCTCATCGCGGGACGCGACGAGGCGGGCGATCTAGGCCAGGAAATGAAACGCGGGGCATGAATATTGCGTCAAATAAATGTATTCGTGTATAAATCTGCGTGTGCATAAAAAATATTTAAACGTAATAATAAATAAATACAAAACAATATAATCGTTATAATTTTCGTTATCCTTCCGATTTGTGCACGCTACAGATCCTAATCGCGATCCCTCTATATGTACGATTCGCGCGGTTCGGCATTTAATTCTCCTCGTGCGATTCTTCCACGCCGGAAGGAAAGTTGAATCATCATCGTTGAATTATACCGGTTTCGATCCTCGATCCCGGGCATCGCTGTCATCTTCTCTCTCCGTAAATCCGAGATCAGGAGCGAGATCAGTTCCAGATTAACGACGACGGGGAACGGTCGAGAGAGAGAGAGAGAGAGAAATAGATGCTTGTGCAGAGATGAAATAAACGACGAGTTTAAGTACATATAGTGCACGGAATTTTTATCGGCTTTAAAAAATTTCACGCAATGTACAATTCCCGTAACGCCTTCCTCTGCAAGATACAAAACGCACGGGTCATCACCCGATCACCCTTGCTCGCGCGCATATCTTCTTATTCTAGGGGCCCCCAACCTGTATGGCCCGGATTCGGGCCCTATGAACTTTTATTAGGTCTGCCAAGAAATTTTGACATATATATGTATAAAATTAAAGGCGCAATAATATATATATTTTTTTATTATTATATATTATAAATATAATAATTATTATGTACGTAATATATATTTATAATATATAATAATTATTATCTATATATTGTTGCGCCTTTGGTTTTTTTACGATTCGGTCGTCGCTGCGTCAGACTTTTATAAAACTTAATATAAAAGAATTTAAAAAATAAAGTCATATTATTTTTACAATTTTCAAGAATAAAAACTTATCCGGTTCCCCGGACATTACAAAGATTTAAATATTTGACCCTCTTGACAAAAGAAGATCGGAGACCCCTATTTCATACATTACGCTCGCGTCGAAACTCGTTATTACTATTCCTGCTCGTCTACATTACGTAAAAATAATTTCAAGTAGCACATCGTAAAAGAAATCAAGTTGGATTGTATACAAGATTGTATAATTCTGCGACACATATAGCTATGTTACAAATAATGATACCTTTTTTTTTTCCTGGGTGTACTGATAAAACGACTGAAAAATAAGATGTTCTTTAAATTATATTTATAATATATTATCACTGTACCATTTGTCTTCACTCTCGTCAGCGGCTGTATATCGTTATACATCTCGTTGTTTTAACGCGCGATAATTACAAACTCCGCGAAACACACGATCCGAAATCAGCAGACAGGGACGCAGGATTGGTGTACATACATACTCGTGAAATATCGGTGATTTATTTAGGATCGAAAGAACTTGAATGTGTTCCGAAGCTCCGGAAAATCCGTGAGGAATTCATTAAGTCGCGATTGCCGTCGAGAGTGTAATTGAACATTATGTATGTACAAACGATTATTACTCCTTACTGTAATACATTACATAGTTTTGCTTGCTTTTTTTTTCTCTGTATATACGTCAGTCTTGGATTGCTTTTGCCAGAATACGCATCGCTTCCGATGTCTCCAGAGAGTCGTTTTTAGATTTATATGTAGAAAAAGAATACACGATCAGAGCTCACATAATAAAACTTTTCACCTCGCGAGAGAGAGAGAGAGAGACGTCATCATCACTTCGTGCCATCACTGCACTTTTACGAACGTCAGTGTGTTAAAAGCAGAAAAGGAATCTAGAGATCAATAGTTTTCTTTTTAATTTTAATTAGAACATTTTGCGTAAAGCATCGCGCATTTAAGATTAAAAATAAAACCACACATTGACCATAGGAATGTATGCCGATCAATTTCGATAATTACAGAGACATTTTCAAATTGATCCAACGATTATTATGTGATTATCCTTTTTCCACACATGCACTCTCCAATATACATCGATTACCCACATACCTAGTGTGAATCCATATGTGATGCTAAACAAAAAGGAAAGTCGTAAAACCCTATACATTATTTAGAAACAGTTTGTCTCTTTGATTTTGCGTCTTAACACTAAGACTGCATATAGAAATGAATCCAAAATAACACGTATAAATGTTATTCCCTTTCTTCTCCTTGTACTAGATAATCTGTTATTGACGGTACAACGAATTTAGGAAGAAACTTACGAAGAAGAAGTATTTTTATTCTACAATTTTCGTCGGAGAACTATTTCTGAGAATATAAAGTCTTGTAAGAACAATTCCATTCAACATTCATGATTTTTCTTTTCATATGGGATCGATTATCACCTTTTCGATTGTATCGCCAATAACAAATCACCTTGTATTAATTTACATTTTGCATTTCCACGATTTTACATATCAGTCTGTTAATGTAATTACTTTCTCTTTGCCTTTCTCACATATTCAGTGTCGATTCCAATGATGATGGTATTAATCATAATGACGGTAATATAATAATAATAATAATTCTGAGAATAAATCTCAATAACAATAATGCAAATAATAGTCGTAATATAATAATATTAATATACCTTAAAAACGTATGTACAATATTCACCGACCCATTTTTTTAAGTATCAATAAGATTCTCCTACAAGTACTACGGATGAAGTGGAATAAGTTGCTTTAAATAATTACTTTTTACAAAATTACATTACAAAGTGGCATATTGAAAAATCTGAGCGAGTTATCTATCTAATCTATTCACATTTACAGCTGCTAGAATTAGATTTACGCGGTGGCTTTATTACAGCTAGACTACTGGAAAGTATACATGTTTGTATATTATGAATAATTATTGCCATTGTAGAACAGAATATTTGATAAATCAAAATGCTCAGTGAAACATGTATGCGCGATCCAGCTTGTCTCTGCTGAATAACGTATAAATAAAACAATAAGGTCACATATGATTTATACAAATAATTTAGTAATTATATCTGTGTGCTTCAAGATATGCAGTATCGGAAACAGTCTGCTCGACACGTTTATCAATACTAAAACACAGTTTCCCATGATAGGTAGATCTCAACGATATCCACAAAAATCATGAAAAATCGACTTACAGTTGTTCTAAAACTCTTAAGATGCATAATTAGCTTGATTCAACTATCAACTTTCACTTCTTAACATACTTTACTAAAGGAGGGTCACGAGCCTAAGATGCTGCGGACTGCTTGGTCCAACGCAGTGTCTTTCGAGTCGCCGGACTGCGATGACGAACTACCGCTACCGCTGCCTGTTAGGGTGTTCGTAGGACGTTGCTTAAGATTAAGAATGCTGTCGATGGCGGACTGTACTTGCGCGTTGATCTCATCGTGCTCGTTACCGGTGTTACCGCTTTCGCTACTCGTCACGTGGGCAGTACTGCTTGGACATTGCGTCTGGGAGTGCAAAGCCAATTCATCCAAGTCGGTATCCTCTGACAAATCCCGTTCAAGATCAGTGGCACTACTCCAACGCCTGTCGAAGGACGTATTTACATCCTGCTCGCAATCGTCCTTCATAATCGCGTTCGAGACACCGGGCAAATTTGTATTTGCAACATTTGCACGAAGACACTCGCCGTTTGCTCGTGTTCTTTCAATTTTCGATGATCTCGCAACAGCACACGCACCACTACCACTGTTATTGCCGTTTTTACACTTCAAAGTGTCTGCGGTAGACGGATATACACCCAGTGCCTTCTGAATCTCCAACCACTCGTCGTAATCACCACTTGTACTACTCGTCGTCTTGATCACTGGTTTGCATTCCATTTCGTCACTTGGGAAATCATCTTCCAATTCGCGTTTTACAGATACATTCACCAAAGGTGACGATGCTGTTAAGGTTGACTTGTTCTCTTCCACAAGGCCAGGTTCAACTTTTGGCACCAACGGTTTTTCTTCCTTCTTAAACTCCGCTGTAATTTCATTTGCAATATAGAAAGTAAATATATAAGGTAATAAAAAAATATATATTTTTTTTTAATTAAAAATCTCGTGATTCCAAAAAAACAATATAAATGCATACATATTGTATTAGCTATTATATCGATTAAAAATAATTGATAACATGCGCAGTTACCGTTAAGTTTTGCCTCCTGTTCCTTTAACCTCTGGAGAATACTTTGCTCTTCAGATACAAAAGATCTATCAATCATCATCAATTCTGACGTCCTCACTTCACGCTGTAAATTTGTTAATGCAATAGTAACGTTAATCACTTATGTGTGAGACTGATTTATCAAATAAAAAAAGAAAATTTGGAATATAGGATACAGTTTTCTATAATTTAAAGTTAACCAAGTATCAATTTTATTAAAAATTCAACTTAATGTATCTAATTATCAGATAAGTGTATCATATTATTCATACCATGCTTTCCATTAGGAGAAGATACGTGTATTTATTTATCATAGAGCTGAACTTGTTCAATAGATGTTTCGCTGTCTCTTCAAATATTTCGTCCGCTTTTGTCAGATCCTTGGGTCCTAGTACTTGCTCATTTAAACAATGATATCGTACCAAACGTTTGCAAGCATCACGCTTGCCTGAGAATGGTGTATTCATATCTGGATTGGTTGCGCCATTTTGATCGGTTTTTAGTTGCTGTTCCACTCTGCAAGCAATGACATAATTACATGTCAGTATCATTAAATCTCGAAAAATGATGATTAAATGTAACAGAAATGTATATTTAAATACGTACACATCACTGCGGTTGACCTGCCTGCAAATCGGGCTAATCGCACGCCTTTTTACGCCTTGCCTCGGACTTATCAAAGGATTGGAGTTGCTATTAGGACTGACGAGTTGCTTCATCGTATTCCCGTTGGTATTTACAGGGCTCTGAATCCTTTGCGTTCCCTTGTTTATCATTCTAGGCGAGGTCACCTGACTCGCAGGCGAGCCGCTTTGAACTTGCACTTGAATAGGGGACGAGAGCTCTTGTTTCACAGGGCTCGGTGTCTGTATATTCGGTTTGAAATCCAACGGGTCTGTCTGACACTGCGTCGATTGTTGTTGACACTGTATGCCTGTTTGCTGCGTTTGCAATTGGGTCAATTGTTGTGCGCTGCTCTGTAACTGTGAAGTTGCTACGGAGGTAATAGGCGGCGAGAAGATTTGCATGTTCGCAGAGGACGGATTCAACATCTGAGTCCCGTGGTTCTGATAAAACTTATGCTGTTTGACGTGCGTCTGCTGCATACTCTGTGTCACACAAGTATTCGATATACTCGATTGTTGCCCTTGTATACTTTGCGGCACCTGTAATTAATCGTCGTTATAAAATATAACATTATGACACATCCAACAATTGTTTCTATGCATAAAATATATTCTTGTAAGTAAATATTTACAACAACTCTCCGCTTACCGTAATATTATTAATGAAACTACTATTCGAGCTACTTGGCATTGTTGTAGTTGAACTTAGAGTTTGAGATGTTACTGGCATAGCAGCGGTGGAAGTTTGTGTCTGTGTTTGCGCCGCTGATGTCTGGTTCTTGAATGAATTTTGCGAATGTATAGTCGACGCAACTGTTGAAACTACGTTTACACTGAACGTCGTTTCGGTCGTCTATGTGGAAAAAGAAATATTTCGTTGGAGTAACAAATATTAAAAAATATTTCGTATATCTTGGCGATTATTTTCTGTGCTACAAATTTACTTACGCTGTTGACAGAATGTGTAGTAGTGCTAACGACTTTCCCACTGGCTAATATCTTTGCTTGCTCTTGGTACAATTTCGCCAACGCCGTCTGATCGTGCGACGTACCAGATTTTCGAGATAAAAGAGCTTGGATTTGTGACTGAATGTTCTTCAGCGATTGCTGCAATTGAGCAGGAAGCTGAATAGTTTGTACTCTTTGTACCATTTGCCCATTTGAGGGAACTGATACGTGACTGCCGGCAGAGGATGTAATTAAAGGACC
The DNA here is from genome assembly GCF_030848805.1 of Temnothorax longispinosus. NCBI lineage: Eukaryota > Metazoa > Arthropoda > Insecta > Hymenoptera > Formicidae > Temnothorax > Temnothorax longispinosus. The sequence continues at coordinate 19,943,247 of NC_092364.1, read as the reverse complement.
ATTGGCAATGATCTGAGTTGGTTCGCTCTTAGTAGGATTTGTACTATGAGATACCGTCGTGTTTATTTTATTAGTATGATCAACTTTTTGTAAATTGGACGTAACCATTGTTGGTCGAGTAACGGTTACTGTCTTCGTCTAAAACAAAAATAAGAGTAGATTTTAAATTACAAAAAGAGTAAATAAGAGGTAAAATGCACATTTTGTAATATTAACGCATTTTTAGAATAGAATCGACAATCATTTATATTGAGTAAAAAATAGATAAAGCAGATTGGAAGATATAGAAATGCATTTACATACCTGTGAGTTTATGCTTTGAGCAGTAACAGCAACTTTCGTCTTTTTCACGATTTTCGTCTTCTTTGGTGGATTGTTGCCCAAGTTCCTAATTTGTTGTTGATTTAGATTGTCAATAAATTGACTAGGAAAGCCGGAATTTTGAATTTGTATATGTTGCGGCATCTGGGACGGTGCAGCTTGCACCACGATGTTCTGAATATTATTTTGGATTGTTGGGGCTCCACCAGAACTGTTGACGATTATCTGGCTCGTTGGAGTGTTGATCTGAACTCCTTGCAGATTCTGATTACTTGCATCCGGCTCGCCAATCACTATCTTCTGCGTTTGATTTTGATTCTGTGTCTGATTTGTCGCGTTTAACTGTCCAGCCAAAAGTTGTTGCAAGAGCTGCTGACTGATCACCTGCATCTGACCATTCGCGTTCGCGATTAGCAGCTGATCGTTAGGATTCAAGTTTCTCAACGCATTTAAAATTTCAGGCGTGATTTTAGGTGCGTTATTTAGTATACTGTTCGCCGCCGAGTTCAATATATTTGCGCCTTGGGATTCGACATTTTGAGATTCGTTCGGCTGGGCGGTATTAGAAGTAGGAGCGGTCGTAATCAATATATTCTGATTCTGATTATTTTGTTGCGTATTGATTCCTTGCTGCACGACGTTAGCCGAGTTCTGAGACTCGAAGTGATGTGCATTAACGGAGGAGAAGGTATTTGCTGTCACTACCTTCTGTTGCTGAACATTCACATTTTGCTGAACACTCGTGTTGTGTAAAACAGCAGACGTATTTTGTTGTTGCAAACTGGTCATGACATTCTGCTGCGCGTGTGCTATATCCTTGATACCCGACAAATTTTGTTCTATATTCTGAACATTACCGGCTGTATTTTGTTGCAGCACATTAATCGTATTTTGTTGAATACTCGAGTGTAAAACATTCATGGTATCGTGTTGTTGCATGGTGTTACAAGAACTTTGTTGCTGCAATATATTCATGGAATTATGATGAATGTTTGAGCTCTGTAAGTTTTGTTCAAATATTTGTTGCACATTTTGAGTTTGTACGGTTTGCGCAGTGATCTGTTGATTATGTTGAAACAGTGGCGATTCCTGCTGCAATGTTAGAGTCTCCTGTTGACTCGTTTGCTGAAGACTCTGATTAGTCTTGGACATATGGTCGTTTTGTGCTATTGAGCTACCGGGTAATGATTTTTGCACATGAGCGTGTTGTCGGTGCGCTGGCTGCTTTCCCAAATTTTTCCGTATATTTGTTACACAAGTGTTCATGAGTCGTACCTGACTAGACTTTTGTAGAGAAAGATTGGAATTTTGTTGATTGGAACTCGTCTGACTTGCATTAGATATTCGAGAACCTTGAATGCCATACATAGACGAAGGCTTTGATAAGACATCTGGGGGATTCAAAGGAGTATTATTGCTCGTTTGTGACAATGCAGATTGAACATTCTTAGCTTGCATCAGTTTTTGTACATTGACGTTCTTAGACGTTTGCGTCTCCTGTAAAGGTCCGAGGCTACTTTGAACGCAGATATTAGGTAGCGAGTTAGTCTCTTGAGGAACGTTTGTATTCTTCTGCTGATTAATCTTCGAACATATCTGGCCATGATGCGGACTAGTAGTGCAAATGACATTTTGCGAGCATGTGGAACTTATAGTATTGCCTGAAGCTTGATTTCCACTAGATAAAGGAGATTTGGCATACTTTTGCCTCTGCTGGGTCGTATTTGGAGCGGACTGTGGCGTATTTTGCGTTTGGCTGAAAAATTGCGAGATAATCTGCGAATTTTGTCCGCTACTTTGAGTCAGGGATCGTATCAAAGCTTGCGCTGTCGCTCCATCCATTTCTGGTTGATTGGGTTCGGGCTGATGCTGCAAAATAAGTTGTTTTCCGTCTTCTCCAATCGATATACGAAATTGTCCCGTTAGCGTATTTTGTACAGGCATCTGGAGTTGGGTGACAAGCTGATTGTTAAGTGGTTGCGATGCAGAAGCTTGCGTGTTCGTTGTGTTCGTTGCAGGTACTTGAGTTAGAGTAGGGCTAGCAGGAACTGTTCCTTGCGATGAAAGTTGGCCTAGAGGTTGCCCGAGATTAACTTCGCTTTGCTGCGTTTGACAAGGAACCTCGGTTTCAGTTGTCAACTCAGAATCAAAGATATCATCGTCATCCCCAATACCCGATATTTTTATGATACGGGCAAGATCTAACTTCGGTTCGTCATCTTTTCGTTTGGCTTTCTTCTTCTTTTTCGCTTTCTTCTTAGGAGGCGGCAACAGATTTTGTTCGGAGACAGGTTGCGTGCACGAAGTATTGCCAGTAGTGTTACCAGATGTAACTTGTGAGATTTGCGACTGAGGACTTTGTACCATAGCATTCTGAATTACGATGGGATTGCTAGTTCCTGAATTAGCTATAAAATTAAAAAATATAGCAGAAAATTAATATCTTATGATACATACAGATTAATGTCGTGAATTTTAAGACATGACAAGAGATACGTAAGATTTAAAAGATTTTACGTATTTCTAAACATTTAATTTAAATACACTAAAATAAAAATTTAAGTTCTCTTAATTTATATAAATTACGTTCTACAATATTTTTTCAAACCAAGAGAAATATTTAGTGTTCTATTTCTTAACTTAAAATATTTGTATGTAATATTGAAATATAATTATAATTTATTTTGTTGTAACATTGTTATGTAATAACTTACCTGGCGCAGGACTAGTTGGGGTATGCCTTATTACTGGAGGAGCGGCTGAAGGAAATCCGTTGGGTACAGCGAAGAATGTGGGCGCAATCCCCTGCAGTTGCATACCTTGTGCTGTGACAACCCTCACCAATTGCTGTTGTGTTAACTATAATTAGAAATTAAATATTTAATTCATTTCTTACTCTATTGGATATTTTTTATCATGCTATAATTTGTATGCAAGTATCTCAGAGGCTGTTATACGTATTCTATGTATTCTCACCTATTTCATGTAAAATATGTAATTTTTTATGACAAATAATTATAACTTTACCTTCTGTAACATTATTGAAATTTATGTAATTATTAAGGTAAAAAAGATGTATATAAACATAAAAAGTACTTTATGAAAATTTAATAAGCGATGATTATATATGAATGTCAATATGAAGAATGCGCGCATGAATGGATGAAACCATCACCTGTGCAGTATGCGTTTGTTGCTGCGCGCCTGCTGGCGTCCTTAGTATGAGTTGAACGCCTCCTGGCTGCTGCTGTACAATGACAGGTCCGGTAGACGGCAATACCTATATACCAAATATGACAAATATATGAAGCATAGAAGCAACATTTTATGACAATAGAAGAATGCACATAAGCAGTCGTAATAAATATGAAGCATATCAAAGTACCTCATGATGTATATATTTTCATGTAATTACATAATGAATATGCAGATGATAATAGACATAACTAAGAAACACAAACCAGTTTATTATAATAATATACCTGATTCAGTAGCAAACCCTGTGCTGTTGGGATCATTGTTGCTGTAGTTGGACTTGGTTGTGGTCCAGCAAGAACAATTTGCGGCTGACTCTGCTGCGTTACCTATAAAGAAAAAGAAATTTACTTTAATGTAAAATCTCATGTTGTGTAATGTACATTTTAAAAAAATTATAAACAGCATTAAAATATGTTATTTTTTAAAATAAGTTAGCTAAAGATTCTCGACTATTGAAATTAACAATAAACAAGGAAAAAATGAGATTCAAACACGATTGTGTGTAAATTAATGTTATGTAATATTTAATTATTTAATACAAAATTTTAAATCGTACGTTTCTTCAGCAAAGCGGTGACAGATAAATTAAATAATCTCACGCTCTCCGACGAGCCTCAGGTGAGCATTTCATTGAATAGTCAAAGATAGGTGTAATTTTCATGAAAAAATACTAATAAAATTTTGCTAATTTTAGACTATTCACAGAGTCTGCCAAATAATCGGAGAAATAAAAGTTGGATCTAACTGACAAAGAGAAATGAAATCAACTCACCAAAAGCAGTCCAGACAACGTGAAATTGACAAATGGAACCCATGGTAAAGACATCGAGAAGCAAGATGTATTTTTTTAATAAAAAAAAATAAAATAGATAAAATAGCTAATAAAATAGCTAATCAGCCAAGCTAGTTTTGAGTTTTGACTTCAATGACTTATTGTCCAAATTACCATTGCTCATTATTAGCGCACTGAAGACGATTACAAGTTGACAAGTTTGACATTTCATATTTATATTTATATTTATATTTAGATGACAAAACATTATTTGGATGACGATACATTATCTAGATGACGATAATTAACACTAAGAACTAGCTCGGTTCATTAGCTTATTTTATTTCCTTTGATTTTTATTTACTGAACCTTGAATTACTTTCATATTTTATTTTTATTTTTAGTATCGTATAACAGATTGAAGAAAAGAACAATTTTATATAGAATAGATTTGAAGTTAAATTATAGCTAAATGCCATGTTAGATGTAATATCATTATTTGTTTAATACATGATTAATGTCCAATTTATCTACTTAACTATGTGATATAAATTATTTAAGTAAAGTATTCGAGATGTAGCAATTAAAAATAAGATTAAAACTAAGACCGTACCTGATTTGTAATTGTAGTGGTAACTCTTTGCGACTTTTGTTGAGAAGCATTACAAATTTGCTGATTTGGTGGTTTTGGCAAAATTTGCGGTGGTTGCTTGGTGGGCTTACCCGCCGCTATTTGTATCTGTTGATTTCCAAATAACTGGGTTCTAGTCACCAGTTGGGTAGGGGTAGATTGATAACCCTGTGGTGTACCGTGAATTATTTGTAACACCTGCATTCCTTGCTGTAGTATGGGTGTATTAGGCCTAACCTGGAACACGTGAAAAATAAAAGAATGTATGGATAAATAGATAATTTAATCTTGCATTATTAAAGACACATTTCCTTTTTTTTATAGGAAATAAGCGAAATAGATAGGTAACAGTACATAAAAAAAAGATAGGCTGTAGTCATCTGAACATAATTATAACAAATTACAAGAGTTAAACTAAAATGAGATAAAGCTCTCCAATTTCTGAGCGGGATAATGAAAATATTCTCTATTCATTTTTAAATAAAACAATAAAAGAAAAAGATGAAATTAAGATATTAACGGGTATTCTAACAAAATCACTAAAATATATCTTATACGGTAAATATACAGTGTTGCAAACAAATAAAATTTCAATAAGCAGATAGAGTAGAATTGAAGTTTCTACGTTTTTATAAGTATTCTTACCACAGGTGGACCAGGGCTACCGCCAGGTGCTGGGCTTCTATTGTTGAGAGAATTATTCCCGCTTAATAGATGAGGGCTTTTTGCAGGGGGATACGGGCTAAGTACAGGGCTCTGTATTTGGCTAACGCTCATCGGACTCTGCATGGGGCTTTGCATCTGCATGTTAAAGTTACTGTTCGAAGTCGACGTGTTGACCGGGCTTGGACTATTCCGATTGGACTGTATCGAGTTCGAAGCCGGACTTCTAAGTAAAAGTCGATTAGGGCTAGGACTCGGCGTAGGTGGTGCTATATTAGACGCTGGACTTTTCAAGGGTATTGAAAACGGGCTGCCCGGTGAACTAATGTTTTGACCTTGAATATTTTGCATAGACTTAACGGTATTCATAGTACTGACCACATTCGACGGTTGCGTTGTGCCTGTTAATGCTACTGACGCATTTAACCCGGGGCTTATCCCCTGTGAATACTGTCGCTGTGGTTGAAATCCAGTCGACTGGGAGGAACTTAAAGAAGAAACATGACTCAATGACATAGTCGGTTCATTGGATGCGGATATATGTTGTACATTAGACGTCGATATATTTGATAAATTAGGGTGCATTGTACCAAGGTGCGGTATGTTCGTAGTGAGATTCACGTTTGAAGCGTGATTCACATTTGCAGTGGTCGCATGAATCGATTCGCTCGGAGTGCTCGTGAATATGCTGGAACTCGTCAAAGTTCCGGAGTTAGAGATTTGTGAGATTGTTGAGATGTTCGAATTAGGATGTTGCGATATAGCAGAGTTTGGTACATGTGCTATATTTGACGATGCAACGATGTGTGGTGCAATAGTCTGAATGCTCTGTATCGTTTGGAATGGAAATTGTGTACTGCTGGAATTCAAACTAGTTGGCGTCAGACCAGTTGCCAGAGCATTTGCAGGTCGATTAAGACCCTGATTCACACCAGAATTTATACTAGTGGTAGCCAAATTCGTATTTGGATTAATAGCAGATAAAGCTGATACGCCGGAATTCGCGACGGTTAAATTGGTATTCAACGTAGCAAGATTCTGATTCACGCTCGATGAGTTTAGACTCGTCAGATTTGGACCGGTCAGTCCAGCGCTTACTCCAGATAGCCCAGAATTAATATTCGTGGAATTTATCGTATTGAGCCTGTTTATCCCGGTATTAACCCCCGTATTAATGCTATTCAAATCTTGTCCCAAATTGGACAAACTGTTGTTAATACTGTTTGAGCCAATGTTGGAGTTGATAGCATTTAATTGATTCAGGCTAGGATTTATCGCGGTTAGCCCTGTGCTTATACTCGGCAAGCCCAAATTCAGCAGAGGATTTGATGTGGTGATAACATTGGACGTGAGAGAAGTAAGACTGGTATTTAGTGATAGTGATAGTGGCAATCCCATATTAAGGCCCACCCCAAAAGTGGGGGTGGCCGGGGGTAGGCCCATACCAGTCCCCGAGGGATTTATGGTACTCTGATTCAATTGATTCAACTGATTTACGTAGACTATGTGATTTCCAGTTGCTGACCCATTTCCTTGCTCTTGTGGCTGCAAGAACAAGCGGTGACATTAGAACACCGACATTCTTCAAAATCACATTCATGACAGAATGTGTTCGCCAATAAAAATAGCTTACATTATTTGATGTCTGTTGCAAAGCAAATGTTAGCGACTGGCCACTGCTATTCTGGGCTTGTAACTGTTGTAATTGCTGCAACTGCAATAAAAATGAGTTTTTCTTTACGTATTTTCTATATTTTGTATAAAACAAGCTACATAGATGTTTAAATTTGGAAGGAGATACTTAGAAAAGAAGTACATGTAGGAGTATAAACAAAAAATCTATGCGTTTCTATGAAATCTTACTTGTTGTTGGGTCAAAACTGTAACTGGATTATTATGACGCGCATTCGGGGAAGTTGTAGAGGATACTGAGTCCCCAAGAAGAGGGCGTGACTGAGGCTGCTGCATGCCCACGCAGCCCCTCTTTACTATGGGCAGCGTCTAGCCACCTTTTCAGCTTATTTTGTTCTTTCCTATATAAAATATCATTTCATTCATCTCACAATTTGAAGAGATTCACCAGAAATTACAATATATATAGTTTGTAAACATAATGTACGAATAATTATAACTTCCAGTGATTAAATCTTGACTTGTACGTGAAAATTTTATATTTATCAAAAAACTGACACATTCCAGATAGATAAAACTACCAATAATTCCATAAACATAGTTGAAATATATATATATATATATATATATATATATATGCCTCAATAAAACTATTCAAGATATTTTATATTTAATGTCTAGAATCGTTTAATTTTTAAGCAAATTATATATTATTAATACACACAGATATTTACCAAAATTGTTTAACAGTTGCAGCGAGCGATATTTGCGTTTCGGCGCCACTCAACACGTCTGCGGCCTACGTTCTCTCCTGTTCCTGTCATGCATACAATTTCGTATTCCTTCCGAAGCTCAGGGCAGCAGCGTGCTCAATATCCTCGGAGCGCTCGTATCCACGTGTACGGTTAACGACGCCTTCAAAAGTCTCGCACCAGTGCTAACCATTCGTGGCCGTTACGGGCATTGCTTCGCAGCACGCAGAAAGTAGTTCCCTCGCGAACCACTTTACCCATTAAAAAACAATTGCGCAATCGCATCGTGGATATATCCTGACTTATACTTAAAGCGCGTCTGCCACGGGATCTTATCCATTTATAAGTGCAGCGACGCTACGCCTGTCCATGACAACACGGCTCGGGGATGCACGTTCGGCAGAACGGTGTCAAACAGGATATATGTATCACTTTACGAATAAACAGTTCTCTCGTGTTACATTCCACTCGCTATCCCAGGTCCAGGAAGTAACTCACAGACATTCTTGAATACTTGTCAAATGGCGTAGAGTGTAATGTCACAACATTACGCCTTCACCCACACGATGTCCGTCGCAGCAATCCTTTTCTCTGGACAAAAGGTCTCTCTGTCGTCGCTGTGCCGCGCGCCAGCCTTTCTACGGGCGCAGATCTCGCCACCGCGACTTCCGTCCTGCAAAGAAGAAACGGAGACCCCGATTAGCCGTCGGCGGATCGAGCGTTCGCGCGAAGACGCCAACTAGCCTAGACGCTTTCCGCGGATCGGGCGATCAGATCGGCGGGAATCTCGGGGGCTCGCCTCGGAGGGGATACGCGAGAGAATCTGGGGAAACGCGGTGGTAAACGTGTCACCGAGCGGCCGAGCATCCGCCGTGGCCCACCGTGCCCCGTGACCGCGACGAACTCCCGGGCCGTACGGTGATTCTCGGGTGGACCGGGGGATTCCGGGATGACGATTCGGTTGGCCCGGGCGAGAATTCGGGCCAGCTGGAAGCATATTTTGAGGTTATAGGCAGGCGCGCGCCTGTGTGCGAGAGGTACTACGTGCCACCAACACACGCAATACGGGACGTGGGAAATCACGCACGGCACAGCTCTCACTCGCGGGTGCAGGTCGGCGGCGCGGAGTCGCGCACAACGAAAGGGGTCGCCCCCCCGGGAGCCCCGTCGACTGACAAGGCGTAAACAAAAGAGAGCACTCGGAGAGCACACGGCGACCACGGATCCCACCGGGGGCCGCCGATCGCGCGCGGCGGGGTGCCGGGCCGCGCGGCGCCGCGACGACGCGCGTGCACGGCTCCGCCGCCGACGCGGATAAGTGCGCGCGGCGTCGCGGCCCCGAAAAATCGTCAATATTACCTACGGTACCGCGTACGCGGGGCTCTGGCCACCCCGTGTTTTCCTCCTGGGAATCTTTCGGCGCCCGCGCGCGACTAAGCCGCGCGCGATCCCGCGTACCCGGGCGCGTACCGCCGCGACCACGCCGTCGGGAAAACAAACGCACACGGAGCACGCGCGACGACGATACTCCACTGAAAATAATAAACCTTTCAGTTACACGACGGGTATCATGTACGCGTTACACTATTCGGTGGCAACGGCCATCATGTATTTGTCAAGGCTGCCATTGGCGCGGCGACGTAAGGCCCCACGATCGGCGCCACTGGCGGCGTCTCGCGTCGTCGCGCCGCAAACTTTTCGCGACCGGGGTGGTGGGGGGGTGGGAGACGAAATAAAGGCAGGAACGCGCGAGAACGCATGAGCGCATTCGGTACTACAGCCGCTCGCTGAGCGGCTGGGCAGCAATTAAATGTGATTGGTTGGTTCCGAAAGTAAGAACCAATGGCCGCGTTCAGCAAACAACAACTGTTGAGTTCGCCCTATCAACGCTCTGCGCTGATTGGTCGGTTCTAAAAGTAAGAGCCGCGCACATTCGACTGCGACTCAGCGGCTTGGTCTGCTGAACGCGACCATTCAAATTCTATTGAGCTGCGTTCAGCAGAGGAAACTGCTTTGCAATTGTTGTCAAATTTATTAATCTTTAATTGGTGCAATTTTCAAAAATTCTGGCAGTATTCACGAATTTTACAAGTTGTCTCTGCTGAACGCATTAGCTACTTACAAACCGAGTTTAAAATTAGAATCTGCATTGGTAGAAATGGACAAGTCGCTCAGTGAGCACCCAATGGCTGCATTTAGCAAAAAAAACAACTCAATGTACGCTCAATAATTATCTATTACGATTGGTTTTTACATTTAGGTCTAGAGAACAATTAACGGCAAGAACCAATTATGTTAAGGAATCACTGAGAGCTCGCTGCTTTTACTGTACGCGGTCAATATCTGGCGGAAAAGAAAGAAAGGGGGGAAAAAAAAAGTGTCGTTTCGTTAATTAAAAACGCTGGGTGCTAGACTGCTAATTTCTAATGATCGCTAGCTCGCATCGAGTCATCGCGCGCCATGGACTTCAGATATACAAGAACAATGTCAGAGGTTTCCGTCTCTCACCCCTAATTATATTTACCGATATCTAGAGATAAACTTGACTCGTCACTGACTTGTAAAAGATATATTCGCCTTTTATTTAACGCTAAGGTAAGAATGTTACAATATAGAAAGTTTAATCTATCAATTTTTATACGAATAAAAACTATAATCTCTCTATCGTTAATTACACTTTGAAGAAATTTAGGATCCGACTACGTATGCCACGACCGTTGCGTGATCTAGCTTGCCAGGTATCATAGTTATTTTCTCCAGCGTCTTCTTCCTTCGAGATCTCTGCTCCTGCTTCGAGAGCTGTACGAGGTGACCGTCTTTGTGCTGGGCGTAATACAATTCCGTGTCTTCGAGTATCCGCCTCTTCGCCGCGGTTATACGTACCTGCGGGCAAAGGGGGCATTTGTAAAGATATCGTTTGAAAAATATTAAAAGGTGTATTTGCTTCTTTGCTTACTGCAAAGTCCAGGAGAAGTTCGCACAGATGCTTGGCACTGTTGCACGGCGGCCCTTCTCCAGAAACCCCGCGTCTCAGCAGATCCTCCATTCTGAGCAGGGTGAGCTCGTGCCGCTGATAGGCCTCGACTACCGGGAGATTGTTGCTGTTCACGTTGCTGTTACTCGATTCGGTGTGCCGCAGATTCTCCGTGGATCTCCGGCGTGTTTTTGATCTCGCGTCGTGACTCTTTAGCGTGGCGTCCGCGCCGCTACTGTGACTCGGTAGGATCGCAAATTTTCCCACCACAGGGTCGAAATTATCGGAAATTCCGTCACTGGTGAGAAACACTATGTCACCTCTCTCGACCTCCGTTATAGCCAGCGTTAGGTTATTCAATTCGGGATTAGAGCCGTCCACCGGACCTAGGGCTCCTAAGGCATCTCGCATGTCTCGCATGCAATGAATATCGTGAGATCCTCGCGTTATCTCTCTCACCCCGGTTTTCCTGTTTTCGTTTTAACACAAGGACGGATTATCAAACGGACCTAGTTCATTGTGCGTAACAAGAAATACGTACCCTGAATATACGTAAGCTAAACTATCACCAACGTTGCAGGTACAGGCAATGTATTTTCTCTGGCATATATTTGTATCCGTATTTGAACTTGGCAGTGGAAGGATTGTGCACACCGTTAAGGTAGTGAGCATCCCTTGCTCCTGAAGAATCAACGAATGTGCCGCGTGGAATGATCGAAGTAACGCTATAAACACGTCTTTGGTCGTTGTCATTTCACCATTTATAGACGGGCAGAACAAAGCTCGATTCAAATACTCTATGCTACCATGAACCGCAGATCTGGCCGCTATACTCGCTTTCGCACCTAAAAAATCACAAATTATACAACTCGCAACGCTAAATTAAAGTAGAACAGGGCCAGTGGCAGAGAAACCGAGTCCAACTAGTTTTAATGAAGCAATAAATATAAAGAAAAAGAATAAATCAAATTTTTTTATCAGAAACTTATGAAATAAGTTTCTAATACTTGTAACTCGAAGATATTCATTCCATGAATATATTCTAAAGTTATTCTAAAGTTATGAATACATTTGTCAAACAAAACTATTAATTTGCACTCGCCCCAACTTCTATTTTCGCTTTTTATGACAGCTTATTTTTCTCTCAGATTTACTGTGCTTTTACCCCAATTAACACCATCCGCAAGAGCCAGTATGGCAGAGTTTGGTCTTGCCACAATGCCAAAACAATCAGCTATCGGCTCTCCATTGTTGGTGTCGTTTGTAGGATTTTTCTCATATAGCGTAGTCGCAATTCCAAATGCATTTTCATGAGGATTAAACCAATCGGCAACTCCAGCAATCGTGACGTTCGACGTCGTCGAGCCTGAGAAGCGTCACATTTTTATTTTGTCCAACAACGCAAGAATCTGTCTCATCAATTTTATCTTAATTCTAAACTCACCGCTTCTATATTGCTCATTCTGATCCAGCATATCGATGTAATCGATATCGGTATCGCTAATACTTAAATGTTTCTGTTGAAGATTGACCGCGGTGAGACCGCTGTCGGGACCGGTGTAGGCCGCAAATACTTCCTCGTTTTCTTGAACGTCGATCTGCCTGCTCGGCAATTCTTCCGGATTCCGGCCGTGTAAAATTGACGGTCCTTCTTGTTTCGTTTCCAGTCTAAGGACGTTAAAAATACATGTATTAGAGCAACACGGATAAATAGAAGGGTGTGAGAGTAAGTCGGGATGTGGGAGCGTGATCCTGATGTTCTTACCCATTGAGGTAGCGCGTGATGAAACAACCGCCAGGGAAATCCTGAGTCAATGACTGCGGGCTCCGCAGCGACTGTTCTCCAAGGCCTATACTTTCCACAGCCCCAGCTAAGTTGCTGATAGACAGTTGGCGCATGAAGCCGGCAACTTTCTTCCGTAAGCTTGGCATCTTTTCGAGGAGGAGTCCAAGCAAAGGTACAGCGATTAAGAATGTTAATTATTGTCTAACATTACTTCATCTGATGTAAGGCTCATACCATGATTATAGCTACCGGCGATAGGTCGCAAATTAAACCTGAAAAGATCCATATATAAGTGCGCATTATGAAATTTATCAACCGATAAATTTATTTCTAATCTATTCTGTCTTTTGCTTACTCTCTCCAATCTACACTAATACAAAATTTAAAGGAGAGGTAAATTATATCTTCCTTAACTCTCTGATGGATGCATGGGGTGTCGTTTACATTCTACAACAGCTTGTAAAAAATTATCGACTTATTTCAATAGAGAACCGATTAATATCGAAAAAACATTAAAATTAAAGTTTCAACCTGTTAATATTAAACAGAAAATAAAAAATACCGATTGTTTTAATATTTATAGCACAAATAATGGGATGTAATTTGCACCCCATGTGTCCTTTTACGTTTTAAATTTTCACACGTCTACTGGAGGGTTAAACGGAGTAAACGAACAAAATCAACTTGGTTAATTTGTTCGCCGACTATAACTTCAATTTGAAACCAACCACGAGCCCGAGACACGGATGTGCATACAACAAATCAATTGTACATTCATATTCCGTGGAATCTATAGAACTTTGTTGAATAAATTAGAAGGGAGAATTGTCACGATCTATCCCACGTATGTACATCCACGCGTTTCAGGCTCGAATCAAAGTTCCAATTATCCTGGGCACGTTATCCCTCGAACAATGCGCAACGAAGCTCACAGTCGTCGAGTCGACGGATTCTTTTCTCCGTTCAGAGATTTCATCACCCCGACGCCGCGGTCGTCTCATTGACAGCTCGACGTGTCAAGTGTCACTGTTTTCCTAAACGCGCACACACGCCAGTGCGGGACGGATGACGGATGTCGGCCGGACCCGGGGATGGGGTCCAAGGAGAGAAAGAGAGAGACAGAGACACGCAGTGGGGGAGGGCCCCACGGGGCGACCACGGCCGTGTCACACGCGCGGATAATGAGACAATGGGACAATCACCTGGGAAAATTCTCACTGCGCGGAAACGGGATCGCGACGCGCGCCGCGCGACACCGTCGTTCTCCACCTCACCGCCATATTGGGAGGACGATGTGTCAATAGCCGACTGACCGACCACGGGCGAGCGGTCGGCGCCGGCGGGCCTCCCGTGAGTCGCCCACTCCCGCTACGGGGCCCCCCGCCTCGCCCGTTCCCCCGTACATGGAAATGGAAATCGGCACGTCGCTCGCGCGGCCGCGATTGACACGGACGATAAAGCGGCGCCGAGACGACGGGACGCTCGCGTTATCTCGCCGAGGTGTAGTACGTCGTAGCCGTCGTAGATACAAAACAAATACGCGCGCGGGACTGGGAGGGGGGCGATCCCGTTCAATCCCGTTCCCCGAGAATCGACGATTAGCTCCGATTCTCGCGCGGCGGCGGCCCGAAAACCGAAATCAGCTGGGCGGTCTCGCGAGAGGGAGACGCATTCGTCCCACCCCGCCGCCCGCCGCGTCGCGCGAATTGCGATTCGCGCCGCGCGATGACAGTGACGATGACGACGGCGACGTCGACGACACGGCTGCGCTCTTTTTTTGGTCTGTTTTGACATTTGGCGAGTCAACATGGCGTCCGCAGCACAGATGAGAGTCCGCGAGTCCTCGCGGCCGTGGCTCTAGCGAGGATCGCTCCGCGTACGCGTCGTCCCTCTGACCCGACGTCGAACTCTTCCCCGCGAGCTCCTGCTCCGCGACGCGGTCGCGCGGACGTCGCGCGACGTCGCGCTCGACCCCCCTCGACCTCGAGGCGCGTGCCGTCGGGGCCAGTGCACGGTGCGGGAGAGCGTTTCTCTCCGCTTCCGCGTGCGGAATTGCATCATTACGTAATCGTCAATAATCGCCGCCTGAAATCCTGTTGTCCGAGCTGGCGAGATTACGCTCGCCCGCTCCCCCCCTCCCCCCCGCTGACCTTTGGCTCTCGATCGCTCGAGGAAGGAAGCGATCCACGGTGCCCGGTTGACTCCAACGTGAACGAGCTTCACGTGACGTTATTTTCATGTATGTGCACCCCCCTCCCCCCTCGTAAAAGAAAATTTTTATATCTTGTATTCCACAGCGTGCGATCTGGTGCGCGGATGTAATTTATAAACATTTGTTTGATATCAAAGTGCTCATGTGCGTTTTCTCCGATGTTGCACTTTCAAGGTATGGGACTGTGAATGCGCGCACGGACCGGTGCTCTCTAGGAAGCCGATAGAACATAGGAAAAATAAGGGCCAGAGATTATCGCACGGATGACAGCAGAAGCGTAAGATGTTCGAGTCTCCGAGAAGTCTCCAGGAGGTTTGCATCGACTTCATCTGCGGTAACGTTCTCGCCCTGTGCAAGGTTCACCCTAGCGACACAAACTCTCCCAATACTCTGAGTAGTAGTCCCGTATCCGGTAAGTGGCGTAAAACTTAGTTGGTCGGCGCAACTTGACTCTCGCAGACATAAAGCTGCATATAAGTTTTAGATCGACAAGATAACGGTACGGCGAACGGTAATAGCGCAGAAGTTGATACTGCAACAGGTAGAACATCGTCTAACGATGCTCCCAACTCGGCGACTTGGCTCACCTTTAGACATCCGGACGCCTTTTTGCCCGCCGAAGTGTCGGAGCAATTATTATCGAACCTATGTGAGAAGAAAACGTTATCCGATTTAACGATCACGCTTTTCGACTCGAAGACCACTAGATTAAGGTGACGAGACTTTTGGGTGCGTTTAGAGAGAAGAAAAATTTTATTAACGACAGTTAAAATCTTCTTCCAGGCACGTACGATTGAAGGATGCGTCGACATTGTCGGCTAAAGGCTTAAGCGTTCTTAAGCAACATAAAGTTATAGATTTAATAGTAAACGGTCTGAAGATCACTGTTAATGAATTAATTAGCTGTTTAGGCGATTGGAGTATACAAAATCTTAGGTCGCTAAGTGTAGCTAAAGGAAGCTTTATGGATTTTTCAAGGTTGTTACAACATTTCACGTATTTGTAATATTCTCAAATCGAATTATGGAAGCTCTCTATGATAATCCATAATTTTATATCTATATATTTTTTTTGTTGTAGACAACGCATGGTAGATATCGCAACGTTAAACAAATTAAAGGCACTTCATACCTTGAATGTCTCAGGAACAGAATTTAATAAACACGGCTTGGACATAGTAGTCGAAGATCTTCCCCTTTTAGAGAGCTTAGATATATCTTGTACAAGAGTCGACGATATAACGCCGTTGAAAAAATGTAAAGGTCGTTTAAAGACATTAAATATGTATAATTTAAAGATAAGTGGATGCGGAAATTTAATACCGGTGTTGCTGGAACTAAACGAATTAAGGCACTTAGATATTTCCGATGAAAAAGATCCGCATGGTTTTGAAGTTTTCGCACCTGCCAAGCCAAAAATAACAGATTTTTTAAGAACTCTGAATTGTATGCCTTACTTAACAACCCTAGACTTATCAGGTGAGCGGTGCAACGTGATATTTATATGCAATCTCACATTGCGTGTTGCACTTCATGAAATTATTAGTTAATTATATTGATATTTCATTAAGTGTAACGTTTGTTTACATAGGCAAAGATGATATAAATCCGAAGGATTTAAAAAAATTTATTGCGTCACATGTACACTTGAGGTTTCTGGGATTGGTGCATTCCGATGCTTGTTACGATGAAAGTTTTATAGATTCTACACATGAGGATTACAGACCTGAATTTATTGTAAGTTGACACAATACATACTGACTGTGCAAGCATATATTATGTCTCTGTATTATTTTAATATCTAAAAAAATTGGAATTTATATTTTTGTTATATATTTTATTTATAATATTGTATCGTTATACGTTGCATTACATTTTACATTCTAAATTTAACATTTTCAATCGTCACTTTACTTTCCTTGTTAGAAATTTTGTTATTTATTCTGTACTATAGAGATAAAAATTAAGAAAAGTGTAAAGAAATATATGTATAAATTAAATAGCATAATAATAATAGCAAAATAATCACTAACATTTTATTGATAAGAAAAAGGAAAAGAATAAACGTGTTTACAGATGAAATTCATGTGAAATAAATATACATTTGCCTTTTGCTTCAGATCAGTGGTACAGCAACAGAGTCTCAAATTTTGGAAGCCCTTAGGAGATATACATACAGACCAATATATCTTCAAAAATGTCTATTTAACTTGTTCCGTTTGACACCAAACTTCCTCGAACCACGGGTCGATGTGATAAAATTAGTCTTACCTGGAATGAGAGAGCATCCACAGGAGTTTCGTGTACAAATGGCGGCTACTGCGTGTATCTATAATCTCACAAAGGGTGAATTGGCCCTCATGATTCATCCGTCGATACTTAAACAAATAGTCGAATTAACATTACTAGCGATGGAATCATATCCAACTAATCATCAACTTCAAAAGAACACGCTGTTGACCTTGTGTAGCGATAGAATCCTACAGGATGTTGCATTTGACAAATATAGGTAGTTATATCAATTTACGAATCTAATATTTAGAAGTGCGGTATGCTGAGATTTCAATATCTTTAGTTTTAAACTCTTATCAATATTTTGCACATTATTTGCCGTAATGTCATCAATATTAAACAAGTGGTGTATTTGAGTAAATCACAATATATTAACATAAATAAATAAAAACGTTATTTCTTTAGGTTTAATTTTTCTTATGCATATAAAATGAAACGTAATAATATTATCTATGAATAGAGGTATTGAAATTTTCAGCATATACGAATATATTCGTGATATATAGATAAATCTAAAAAAAAAGTGTTTTTTATTTAACAGGTGCGCAAGATTAGTTATGAATTGCTTATCGACATTTGATGATGCATCCATGAATCGTATGTCTGTGGCCATTTGCTCAATATTAGCAGCAAAGATATCGACATTGGAAACCTCTATGCTTGGCGCACAACCACAATATATGTTGAAACTGCTTGCAATGGTTAGATCTAAGGTCGAGTCCAAATTAGTAGATATTACAATGAAATTTACATTAAGCGCACTATGGAATTTAACGGATGAGAGTGCGGCTACATGCAAGGTTTTTCTTGACGAAGGTGGAATGGAGTTATTTCTTGAAGTACTGGACAGCTTCCAAGGAGAATCTAGTGTGGAAACCAAAGTTCTTGGTTTGTTAAACAATATAGCAGAGGTTCGTACCGGAGTCTTTAATATAAATGTGACGTATTGTATGTTTAATAAAACGTTATATTAATATGTAATTTAATTTTTTGTATCGAAAATTTCAGGTCGATCATTTGAGACCACGGCTTATGCAACCTCGGTTTATAAAGATGCTTTCTATGCTGCTCGATTCCGAGCACATTGATGTGTCTTATTTCGCAGCTGGTATCGCTGCGCATTTACTTAGCGATGGTCCTGGATCTTGGTGTAGTATGCCATCACAACCGAGCAGGGAGCAGTTATTAGATCAACTGGTCCACGCTGTAACTCACTGGCAAACACCACAGGGAGAGATGGTTGCCTATCGTAGCTTCCAACCATTTTTTCCACTGTTACGTTGTACAGATGCGTATCCTGTTCAACTCTGGGCAGTATGGGCGATTCATCATGTTTGCACAAAGAACCGTAAGTTTAAAACAGAATGTTTTATGTGACAAATTATGTTAGACTGTAATAATCTATTCTGATAGTACAATAAAGTGTAAAAATTTACGAATTTCTATACACACAACATAATAATCGTATGTTTATTTTCAGCAAAACGTTATTGTGTGATGTTGATCAGAGAAGGAGGAGTAGAAACTTTAAAGCAATTGGAAAAAACGCATACAGAATATACGACGCAACCGAATTTGCAAAGTTTATGTCAGTCAATTCTGGAAACGCTTGAATTAAATTCTTAACGATAGCTGTTGCTTTTGCAAATTAAATACCCCATGGTATACTAGTCAATGTTTATCTTAGTGCAATCCTATATCCTGTTCTCTAGACCAAATGAATATAAAAATCATATGGCCATGAATAATTACATCACAAAGAGATAGACTGCAATCAACAAAACACGACACACAAACCATAAGTCCAAAATATTTTAATCGAGTTGATACTTTAATTAGGTTGATATTGGGTGGCTGAATTGAAGATCTGAATTGAGAAATAGATATATCTTTGTATATTATAGAGCATATTGTTATATGTAGAATTAATTTTGAAAATTATTCAATTATATAAGCAATAGTTGTATGGAATGAACTAATAAGTAAAGCAGATTTATAACTTAAAAAAAAAATAAACTACATAATGCATAATAGTATGTCGAGATATAACTTTAAAGATAATGTAATTTTTTATTTTGAAATAGAGGAGAAAAGGAAAATTTATCATTTTTTAATCGTTCATCTAATTATATCACCTACTGTCATTGATATTTGTTTTTTTATAACTTCAAAGTTACATTAATTATTGCAGAAAATAGTATAATTATTCAATATAATAATGTTTGTAATGTCCCAAAATATACCTATATTTTTTACGATTTATTTGATGATGAAGATTATCTTTATAATTTATATCTGAGATTCTAGTCTAGTTAATTATTATCGTAAACGAGAACGAGTAATTAAAATAAACATCTATTTAAAATATCTGTAATTAACATCCTACTTTGGATGTAGATTGGATTTTAATTATTAGTAGTATGAGAAAAAAAGATGATCATATTAAATTATTTTGTACAATTTATGCAATGCGTGCATAATAAGATTGTATTGATGTTTGATTGAATAACTAATTTCACACATTGACATTATTATAAACAAGATGTATAAAGAAACAATCATTCTTAAACGTTTATGCCTAATTAATATATCTAATATTATATATAATTTATATATTTAATATATAATCTGAAATTGTAGACTAGGATCTTGAATTATGTATTATATATTAAACATTGTTGTATTTTCCAGAAAATTATGCTAAACTTCTGTCTCTTTCTACGATTCAACAAAGTGATGGGATATAAGATAAGATGTTAAAATAATTATTTTGTTAAATGTCATACTTTAACGCTTAAATTCAGATCTTCAATATATTTTGTTAGTAAATATTCTTCATGGAATTTATTCTTCATTAAATATTGATAAAAACATCCTAAAAATTGATCATGCATAATACATGCCTTCAGAGATTATACAAAAAATCAGAGAGTTTGTAATAAAAGAAAAATACATATTAATATTAGATTATATCTGTTATTAAAATATTGCGAATTTATATAAACGAAATTTATTCTTCTGATATCATTACATGTTGACACTTTTAAAGTGTAAGAAATATCAACTTAAATGGTACTGAATGTTAATAAACATGCTATGCAAGCCTTTATATATTGATGCTTTTTTTGGCGGATTAGTTACTGCATTATTACACATCAATACTAGTATTGATTTTATAAGATTTTTAAATAAATAGTAGATGTGTAAAAATGCATCTTTCTCTTTCTCTCTCTCTTCTCACTGAAATATCTAAAATTCTATATTAGCCAAGAAATTCTTTATTTACCACTCATTAATTTTACATTTTATATTACACATATGTCTTAATTATTTTCTTTTTCTTTTCCTTAATGAAACAAAAAATTGTTCATGCAATTTGTATCATTATCACTCAATTGATGCTGATGCTGCGCTGCACCTGCAAAATACTTAGCGACATGGAGGTAACATTACGAAATGTGTCTCAATTAAAAATGTGTTGAAAGTCGGCACTCCTCCTAACACCTTAGCACAATGGATCAATATTTCAGAAACATATTTTACACGCGTCTTACAAATTAGTAGCAATATGTTTAAGATAAAACTGAAGATGTATAGTTAGTACTTAGTACTGAATAAATGAAAGTTGCAATGAAAAATATGCAACGTGTAGTCAAACATTTCACATACAGGATAATTCTAATATTTAATAATTTCTTGGCGCAACTTTCAGTTATCATGCATACAAAATTTACTACAAATTATAATTATATGATATTATTCTAGACATTCACTTTGTAGTTCAATCTTCTTACCGTTGTTTTATATCATCTTTTTGACGTGCAAAACTGACGGTGCATTTTTTATCAAGTAGATAATATTACATATCAATTCATGTGTATTATAGTTAATAATTATTATTCAGTTAAACAATCATTATTCAGTTATGAATATGTTAATATTCACAACAGATGGATATTATTATCTATAGTTCAATCTTTACCTATAATATTCTGTTGTATCTGCCTTAACACAAGACATACACATCTCTACATATAATTATCCCTACAATTATAATATCTATCATTTTATGTAAAAAATCAGACCACATTAAAATACAAACTTGCTTTCATACAAATTTACTATTTGTTATTAACTTTTTTATGTCAAAGTCAGTACGGTGCGTTTTCAGATTCTGCTTTCAGGTGTACACACAAAAATTTTATGATATATATTTTTAAATGATATTGTATTATTTACCTGAACTACTCACTATGAATATAATTGTTCTTAATAAACATGTAATATTATTTTCATACAAAATTAATGATGTAATACATTATTGAAGTTTAAACATCTTGCACATGTATAGATATATAGATAAGTTAGACTGTTGGTGATCAAATATTTCAATTTGCACAAACTGAATTGAGCCTGAAGTCAAACATTTCAATGACACCTAATTATATAACGTTTGTAATTGTAAGATTATATGATTATATTTAATTATGACACTTGTATAAGTTTATTTACATTAAATATATATATCGAATATAAATATTTAATAATTTATTTATATTAAATATATATATTAAACATAAATATTAAATGTATTAAATGTATATTTTATTGAACATACATTGAAACGTATTTTGTATCAGATACATAAAACAGTTGAAATATATATATGAATAAAGTAAAGCAAAACATTTTGGAAAAGTTTTAAGGCGGATACAAAATCAATTTTATAAAATTTATTGGTGCTAAAACTTTAATAAAAATTTATTGAACTACAATAGTGAATGATCGCTGTTCTACATTTGTAGTTTTATGTGATAATTATTAAATCAAATATAATTAATTGTGCCCAACTGTCCAATCTTTTTTTCTTTTGACATGATGTTTTTCTCTTTTTTTTCCCTTCGTATCAGTTTTTTTTTCTGTGGACATATCATAAGAATTTACTTAAATATCTTAACCGCTTTTCAATGCAATGCATGATGATATACACGTTTGTAAGTTTCTTGTGCGAATTGTTAATCAATTTTTCACAAAAACTTACAATTTTCAATGTTTTATCTCACAAGGCCATACTCTATACTTTCAATCTACGAAATATTAAATATATGAACAATATGCACGTTTAATTGAAATTAATAAAAATGTAATAAAACGTGATAATTTCTTTAACTAAACTAATAAAGAAAAATGCAATATATAGAAAAGTGAAGCGAACAAGATGTCATTTTACAATTTGATATATATTGCAATATTTTTTAATAGTATAGATATTTATTATGGCCAAGTGTCAATACTAATGTATCTAAATATCATATTCCATTATATTCAGTGAATAAAGCGATTACAACTGTTAATTTCTTTATAATTTTAATTTTGTTGCATTACTAACAATGAGTTCGATCATATAGATACATCAGATTATATTAAAAGTGATTAAAAGTTAAATTTATTGAGAGTTAAGTAATGTGTTATTACTAATCATAATTTTACTATCTCAATCATATGAAGGAATGGCCAGCAAATTATTTAAAAAAATTGGTCCAAAGATCCTAATAGACACAGTTATCGCGACGTTACATAACTGAATAAAAGAGAAATGTGAGCAAGAGTCACTCAAAAACATCTAATTAGAAAGTTCTGATTTAACGCATATATAAATGTATAAACATTGTATTAATTTATTACTATTTTTATTCAGATAATTATCCAATTCTCAAATGCTTCTGGTCCTTCCTCCAGTTATAATAAAATGTATAAAGTTCAGAAACCTTCAGAAAGCTTAGAAACGTTCAAAGAAATGTTCCTTTGTTGCTGTAAATATTTTATTTCTTCGTATCTACCTCTCAAAAATCATGAAATTGTTAATTATTGATCAATAAAAATAAGCATATGTGTAATAAAAAAATTTAATTTCTTTACGCTGAGAACTTTTCTTTGAGCGGTATAAATAGGAATTATCACATACATGACGTAAAATAACAACTTACCTTGATACTTGTAAAATAATGTTGCCCTTAAAATGGTCAATATGGCATATAGTAACCACGTCTGTAACTCCTGCAAGAGAAAACCATGAAGTAGTAGAATTTATAGAAAGCACGACAGAATTCTCTCTTTAAAAGAACACAGATATTGTGGAAATTGTTAATGAATTCGTTAGAAGGTAGTAAAACCAAACAGAAATTACCTAGGTCGCCTCGTAGGTCGGTATCCAAAGTATGTATTACCACGAATAATTCCTTTAGCCATGCCTCGATAGCCTCTTGCACCTCTGGGACCCCTGTAAATACAAGAAGCAATGAAATGCAATGTCGATGCTATAGAAGATCCAAATAAATTTGAGTTATGTATATCAATTGATTATTTTTTATTAAGTTTTTATAAAAGTCTTTATATTATTTTATAAGTTACAATTATAGGATATGTTATCTGAAACAGAATTACCTATTTGTCATGGAGAAACCAGGCTTATTTGTTCTTTTAGGCATTACTTTAATTTGACGTCCTCTGAACATAGATTCATCCATGGCCATTGCGGTCTGTACAGAATCGCGTTCGGCAAATTCAATATAAGCAAAGCCCTTGGGGTGACCATCGAATTTATTACACAAGATTGTCACTCTGTTGACACTGCCGCAACCGTGAAAATGTTGCTCCAACTCTTCAGCTGTAGCGCCATAGTCAACCTGCGTATAATACAAAAGAAATCAAGTTTTTAAGTCTTTGCAACGCTAACATACATTATAGTAGTACATTTTTAAAGAAAGATGCTTGCTGCAGATTTCAATGGTCGTGAATGAATTGTGCCAAACTTACATTGCCGACGTAAATCGACCGGTTATCAACTTCCATCTTATCTTCCAACGACATATTTAATGGGCTTGCTGAAATATAAGACGTGTAATAAGAATAAAATTGTCACTGCATATAGCTAAAGTATTCGGTTTTATTCTTAAATGTACTTTCTCATATAGAAGACACAAATTTTGCAAACTTACTAATACCAGGTGGACTGCCCATGTTCATCTGCTTATCTACCTCGGATTGGAGTTGTTTCAATTTCTCGGCTTCCTCCTCCATTTCCCTTACTCGTGCTTTAATCGCCTCCAATTCCTAAATCACAATATTTCATAAATTAAATGTCACATCGGTAAAAAGGATTTTTTATTGTTGTTGCCATATACTACTGCAATAATAGCATTTAGTTACAGGATCGTCAACGTTTGCTTCGCCCAAGTCACGCTTCACGCCGTCGCACTGCATAATAGTGTCTCCATCTTGACCGTTTTCAAGACCATCCAGACCATCGATGTGGTCGCCAGCTAAAAGATCGGATTCAGACATCTCTGAAAATACAATAGCACAATCGTAAGTTATCAGAGAAACTGTAAATTAACACCGTACTTAATATTTAGGTTTACAAGCGAGGAGGCAGCACGACAGAAATGTATTCCCGCTATGTTGCAAATTATTTTTATAAAAATAAATTTCCATCACATTTATTCACGTATCGTATGCATAACGAGATTTTCTTTATTTCGAAGTAAAGCAAGAAATAACAAATATAAAAAGTTATTATTCTATTCCAAGCAATGTGCGATATGCATTGATCTACGTTCGCTACTCGTTTCCTCTATTACACAGGCACGTAATTAATTATACATCGGCATTATTAAGCAATTATAAGACTCGAGAGCCTAACAACTAGACAAGTCGTGCGAGATTTGCGATACAACACACCAACGTGTACGACTCGGCCGAGTTGGACGATCGCGAGAAACGAAGACGACAAAATGTTGGAATATACATATTTAACTCGCTCGTTCGCGACGATTCGAGAGAACCGCGACGAGAGGCGGCTCGTGCCCTTGGCGCCGTGGACCCGGGACGAGAGTCGCAGGTCGGAGATATAAACGACGCGCGACACAACGCGGAGCGATTATGTGAAACGAGCCGGGGATCAATTTGATCGGCAACCCCCGAGAACGACGCATGCACTGATATAGCATGTCCTATTCTCGAAAGAGAATATCCTACGTGAAAAAGAGCCGACGGACGCTACCGTATTCACCCGGGGGACGGGGAGAAACGTACAGGAGAGTATGCGGGCGAACGTTCGAGATATCCCACGTATTGCTTCGAGGCGACTCAAAACCGCCTGTCGATTTCCTTCTCACGAAAAATCAGTATGAGAAAATTGACGCGACCACCGTGCGAGGAGAGCGAATCCAAACCTCCTTCTCGGATAGAGGATAGAGGGAGAGAGGGAGCAATTTTCAGCGCCACCGTCCGTGCTGGACCCGGAAACGGCGAACTAAAAAATGGGCCACGTGACGAGAGCGAGGCCGCTGGCGCTATATTGAAATTGGAAATGTAAATGTATATGTACATTTATATATATTTATGTTTATATTTGTATTTTTTTGTTTCAAGCCATAAGTTTCTGAGCGAATAATTTATGTTATTTACGGTTACTTATTGTTAGATCGTATATAAAAGTCATAAAATAAAATATTTTAGTTAATACGGAATGAAAATATTCTTGTATAGATTATTTCTGCATTTTTAAGGAATTTAAATAACGTAAATTATCGCTCAGAAACTTATGGCAACTTTTTCATAATTAATTTTGATAATAATATTATAAAGACAGTATTTAAAAAAATCTATTTTTCTTGTTTTCGATAAAATTTACTTTTTTTTAAATGTGCTTTATACAGTTTTCAAATAATTTTTAACCACGCTTCCGGGGTGGTTCAAAAATGTTTTACAATGGACAGCACATTTCATACTCCGCGGCATTGCGAGACACACACGCTCATTGGCTGCGTTTAATGGAAAATACAGCTAGTAAAGTAATTAGCGCACGGTCGTAATTAGCGCTCATGTCAGTGATTTTCCTTTCAGTGGCGACTGGGGAACAATGGGGGAACGATAGTGCTGCACCCTGTGGACCCGGAAGTTGTGAACTTATCAAACTTCCGTCTTCCGTCGCCATTAAAATGCAAGGAGTCGAGACCTGTCAAGACCCCCCCCGATTAG